>NW_020837996.1:0-49066 GCF_003676395.1 Aethalodelphis obliquidens | reverse complement strand
AAAAAAAAAAAAAAAAAAAAAAAAATTACAGGTCTTCTAACACCTGACCTTTGTAGAGATCCCGGGTCCAGTTAAGCCTGATGCTAGATCTTTCTGTGAACTTGACAATCAATTCCTTCATGTTTCAGCTTAAGGTGGTATGAATTGGGTTCCTGTCAGTTACTCCTAAAATACTTCTGAACAAAATAGAGTGCTCGAAATTCAGAGTGGAGGGTGGACAGGCCTATATTTGTCCCTCCTACCCTGTTTCTCAATTTTCTCCAACTAAAGAATTTCTGATATTTGTGTAGCTGAATTTTTAAGGAAAATAGTAAAACCTTCAGTGTTCTTACCCAGACCCAGTTCTTAGTGGCAGAAAATACAAATCTCCTTCGGCTGCAATGTTAAGTATTGTTCTAAATTTCAAAGCTGTTTTAGTGAGATCATGTTCTAGCTTTATTCCCCTCCAGCCAAGCTTCGTGGGTGGGCTCTTTGTTCAACAGCTTTCCTTAGAAGATTGAAGCACTGGGAGGAAAATGGAAAGCGCTCCTCAGCCTCAGAGCACATGTTAACAGCACAGGAGGTACTAGCGTCCTCAGAAATAAAGATCATTAGAAAAGAAGGATACATGTGTGCTTTTCATGCAAGTCAGCATTGCCGGAGGACGCCAACATTTAAAAAACCAACTGAGGTTAAAAAATGACAGAGTGCTCTCCAGATAAAACCCTGCCTCTGCTCCAGGGTGAAAACAGGGTGTTTTCCATGGGGGTCTCTGCCTCTTTGGCTCTTGGAGTCATTCAGTGTTGATAACAGGAAGAAGAGCCCCAGTGGTTCGGGCAGCACTTCTGATGCCTAAATGCAAGGTGCTGTGCTCTGCGCTGATGAGGTGATGGAGCGAGAGACAGACATGCCCTCATGGACCTTGCCCTCCAGTGGGAAGTGGGCAATGAGCAAGGGAGGAGACACGTGGATAGAATGGTTTTTAAAATTGAGTGCAGTAGCAGTGCTACAGAGAAAACGAAGTGTGCTGGACCTGCTGGGAGTGACAGGGCTGAGGGCTTTCGGGGAGCGGGGAGGGAGGACTCAGCTGCCTCTAGAGGTGAGCCAGGGGAGCCTTCACATGAGAAGGGCTAATGATTCATTTGTCTGCGCACCTGAGTTGTTTCTAGTGCTAAGCAGCCTAAGTGACTGAGGCCTTACCGTGGGCTTATTAGACAGGAGAATTGGTGGGCAGACTTAGTCATTTAACAACTGGTCGGCGGAGGTAGTCACTCAAACCTTGTGTTGGGTACTAAGCACTGGCAATATGACATAGAAGCTGGGTTTGGGTTTGAAGGTCATTTAGCGCCTGGCTACTGGGAGCGTGGTCCACTGACGGGTAGCATCGGCATCCCAGGGAGACTGTTAGAAATGCAGACACTCAGGCCCAACCCCAGACCTGCTGAATCAGTCTGCTTTTTAAGCAAGATCCCTAAGACTCATGGTTTGGAGGATCCTTAACATTGGAGAAGCACTGGCTTAGGCAACAGAGTTAGGAATGAGTAGAGCTGGAACCTGCCCGCAACTAGATCTTGGGTTTGTTGATGGAGACAGACAGACATGCGAATACGTGACTTCCTAGTGTGAAAGCTACAAGCAAGTAACAAGGGGCTGGGAGTGCAGAAGAGGGTGTGAGTTACGCTCACCTGGCACAGGTGGGGTGGGGAGGGGAGGAAGGTCAGGGAAGGCTCCCCAGAGTGATGACACCACAGCTTGACAGGAAGAACTGGTCAGATGCACACACGACTTGTTAATTGGGGAAGGCCACATAGATGGGCATTGGAGGCACTGCTGGGTTTGTGGAAAGACGGAGTGGGGGAGGGTGAAGCAGAGCTCAGGGGGCCAGTGTTCCAGATGAGGCAAGAAGGACCTGAATCCTGGTGGTCGGGTTCACCCCGGGTTGGGAGGCCTTGGGAGGAAGCACCGCTTGAAAGTCTAGGAGAAGACAGCACGGAGCAGGCAGGCCTGGAAGGCTTGGAAAGAGCACGGTGTGCCCTCTCGCTGCTTGGGCTGACTGCACTCAGTCTCACCAGAAAACCTGGGCGGTTCCCCGGTTCCGTATTTCCCCCCAGCTGGGCGGCTCCCTCCCTCTGCTCAGACCTGCTGCCTTTGCACGTGGAGGTCAGGAGTGCGCTGACCCAGCTCAGAGCCAGTTGGCCTGATACGGGGGCTGGTGGAGACAGTAGGGGAGGGCAGCCTGCTTCAATGATTGGCAGATCATCACTCCTCCTTTCCTCTCTGGGTTTCTTGCTCAGAAACACATGTAGACTTCCTCAAAGTGTTGGAGAGCTTTCGAGGGAAGGAGAAGAAACAGTGCCATTGACTGTGTGCGATTTAGTGATTCTGTATTTAGCAGACAGGGAGAACAGATCTGAGATGGAATGCAGGTTGCCAGGGGCCAAGTCTAAATGTCTCTATGACTTCATTTTACAACAGTGGTTTCCCAAACTCTTTTTAAGACAGAAAAACTTCAAAAAGACCTGTTTCACATACTGAGGTGCTGTGTGAAGCGGTGCCCCTGCAGCTTTTGGGGGTTGGCAAGGGTGGTGATCATGAGACTCCCCCGCAGTGGGCCTCCTACTTACCCAGAAGGACTGTAGAACCCCAGGGTTCTTGATACACCAGGTGGAAATCAACGTTTTGGTATAAAAAGAAGATAGGCCAACTCAACTCCTATATAGAGTTGCATGTATGCATATAAGCCCATATACATATTCCTACAAAGCGGTCAATGTTATCTTCACACCCTAAGAGTAAAACAAAAAAAAACCCCAGACAAAACAATAGACCGCCACATAAATGCTTAACAACGTGGATTTTAAAAAAGACATAAGCTGTAAATTGTGTTAAATCATGAGGAAGCACGGTGAAAGTTCTTCAGAAGACGGTGGCGGCGTGTCTCCCAGCCCATTTAATTAACCCCTGACTGCAGGGAGAGACCCCGGCTTAGTCTCTGCCCGCCTTTTCTCCTGTACGATGAGGTGCTGGCCTGAGCAGGGCAGCCAGGAGAGCCCAGGTAAGCTGGCCAGTGTTCCAGCAAACAGCCTTGCGGGGCTAGGCAGTCTGGCCTCCCAGGCGGCAATCTGGAGGCCGTGAGGGAACATGCTAACACATATATATGGAATCTAAAACAAAAAACAAATGGTTCTGAACAACCTAGCGGCAGGACAGGAATAAAGACGCAGACGTAGAGAATGGACTTGACGCGGGGAGGGGGAAGGGGAAGCTGGGACGAAGTGAGAGAGTGGCATGGACTGATACACACTCCCAAATGTAAAATAGATAGCTAGTGGGAAGCAGCCGCATAGCACAGGGAGATCGGCTCGGTGCATTGTGACCACCTAGAGGGGTGGGATAGGGAGGGTGGGAGGGAGACGCAAAAAGGAGGGGATATGGGGATATATGTATACGTATAGCTGATGCACTTTGTTATACAGCAGAAACTAACACACCATTGTAAAGCACTTATACTGCAATAAAGATGTTAAAAAAAAAAAAAAGGCTGTTGGCTTCTTCCCTCGCCCAAGCCCCAGCCTCCCTTCAAAGACCGAGAATTCATTAAAGAAACAAATCCGGGAAGTGCCCCAAGGAGCCCTACGGGAGGAAGAAGGAAAACATCCATTGTGAACAGCAGGTTTGTCTTCTGACGGGTTTTGTTTGCAAATGATAACAATTCCAGGTAATTTTTCATTTCAATCGGAGGAGCCGGTATTAAAAAGAGAGGCGGGGCGAGGGAGAACGAGGGCCAGCGGATCTCCAAGTGCCGCGGGCACTCCCGGGTCTACAAGCGAACACGGGCGCGGAGGGCTGGGCGGTGCCTCTCACTCCATCGGGCGAGGTCGAATTGTGGCTCCTCGGCCTGTTGGCAGATGCAGTTTCTACAGAACAGCAGCCCAGAGACTAGGGCTGCGTGATTAATGCCTCCAGCTGCCGTGTGCCCCGTTATCTGCGCACGTGCATAACTTAATGGTTCAGGACAGGGGACAGAGGATGCTTAATTGAACGTTTAGCAGGCCCTTGATAGCTGAATAATTGAAGAACTGTCCTACAGCGATTCAGCGAGACGGCTATGATTTCTGCATGTCGTTAAAATTCTTACTTAGGATAATTTTTTTTTTTTTAAGGAAAAAGAAAACAATGCCTTAAAGCAAGCAGGGATTCCCCCCACCCCTCCCCCCGTTCACCGCTTCCTCCCCGAGGCAAACGGAAGTGTTGTTTCTGACAGCAGTTAGATGTCTGAGGACAGCTGGGAGGGCGGGGTCACGCTCACTTCCTTCCCTCATTCCTTCATCTCTCCTCTCCTCCCGGGACCCCCAGGAATCTCCCGTCTCCTGCTCTGAGTTTGTCTCCTCTGGTTCTTTTTGTTCGCTCCACCATCTGCCCCTCTGTGCTGTGCTTTATGACCCATTTGCCATCCTTCCCCCGGAGCCCCTGGCCTCTAGCTGAAAGGGGAGGGGGGAGCAGATGGCTTAAAATCAACGAGCAGCCCAAACTGCTTTCACTAGGAAACACTGTCCGTTTCATTAGTTGCTAATGAATATTGTTAAACTAATTTGTTTTCTAATTATGTGTCACCAGGCATCACAGTGGCAGCTGAGGTGACTGCTGGTGAACAGTTTTCCTCCTTGACTCCTGTTTTTTAAAGTAAGAACTGCTAGGAATGATTAGCAATAATCTGAACCTGGTAAGCTTTTCCCCCTTCCCCCAGTCTGTCAGCAATATCTCCCCGATGTTTATAATACTACCAGGATCTTATCACCACCTGCCTCACCAAGCTGCTCCAAACCTGGGACAGCCCTACTTCTGAAGTCTTCAGCTCCACTGAGACCACAGCTTCTCATCACTTCCCGTCATGGTTTTGTGGGTCTGGAATTTGGGCAGGACCCAGCATGTTGCACGGACTGGGTCATTCAGTGCTAAACTGGTCTGGAGGGTCCTGGTGGGTTTTGCTCACATGCCTGGCCCCTTGACGGAAGGGACTAGATGGATGCGGGGCTCAGCTGGCCCCCTGCTCTCTCTGTGTGGTCTCTGCCTCACCACGTGGTCCCTCCAGCAGGGTAGTTGAGCTTCTCCTACCGTTGCCCAAGGCTCCAAGAGAGTATTCCACAGACCAGAAGTAGAAGCTGCCAGTGTCTAATGGCCTGACCTAGAAGCTCACATAGCATCATTTCTACCATATTCTGTTGGACAGTGCAGTCAGGGTCTACCCAAACTCAGTCTGCTCCTAACTTGAGCTGTTGAGTGCATCCCAGAAAACTGCACATCCCTACAAAGTGGCCCCTCTGGAAGCAAGTGGGTTCAGATCTCAGTTGGGTCATCAAAGCTGCCTGGTCAACCTTCTCTCGTGTTTGATTTCTCTCCCTTCCTGTGATAGTTACAAGAAACGTTTACCCCCTCCTGGAATGCCCAATCTAGCTCTTCCTCTCGCAGGACCTCATTTGATCTAATTCTTAGCAGGTGGCCTTGCCTTCTGTTTCTCAGAGGTATGAACATTCTCTGTCACTTAAACACGTCATCTTCAAACCCCTGTCTCAGTGATGTCCTGCCCTCCTTTCAGATTGGCCCTACCACTGTTTGCACCCTTCATTTCTACACTTTTCCTCAAGGTCTGACCAGTATTAATCATTCCTTCTCTGGGTCCATTCTCTCAGCCTAAAAACATGCTCAGTCTTGTCATGGAAATACTAGTGCTATCAAATCCTTGGACCTTCCTGACAAAGGTTACCAGGGGCTCCTGATCGCGGTATCCAATGGTGGAACTAATTTTTAGTCCTTACCTTGCTTGGTTTCTCTGCACAGTTCACCACTCCTTTCCTCTCAAACTTCTTTTTTGGCCGTGCCGCGCAGCTTGCGGAATCCTTAGGGACCAAAAGCAGATCAGTGGTGGCCTGGGGGTGGAGGGAGGGAAGGACTGCAAAGGAGCACGAGGAAATTTGGGGGGTGGGGTGGGAATATTGTGTGGTTTGACTGTGGTGGTGGTTTTCCATGCGTGTAAGTATCTGTCAAAACTCATCCCCGTTGTCTGATGGATGCAGTTTACTGTGTGTAAATTATACCTCGATAAGGTTGACGCCCCCCCAAATCAGATGGGGGAGCGGGGCCAACAGGCCTAGACACATTGGTCTGTCACTAGTAGACAAAACTGAGTCATGACCCTGCCTGCCCACCAGACTGCCACTCTGAGCTTGAACCCAAGGCCAGCCCGAGCCCTCCCTCCCAAGCCAGCCTCCTTGGGAAAGAGCAAGAGGGGTGTCCCAGTAATAGGAGTGGGTGGGCAAGGGAGAAAGGGGGAGCGTGCGGGGTGCTGGACTCCAGTCAGTGGCCATCCAGGGGCTTTTTCTTGTGCTCTTACGTAACCTTCCTCAGCGGCCTTTGGGTCAGGCATACCAGACCCATTGTCACCGGAGGGTTAGGTGCAGCATGCGGGATCTTAGTTCCCTGAGCAGGGATCAAACCTGTGCCCCCTGCAGTGGAAGCACTGAGTCCAAACCACTGGGCGGCCAGGGAACTCTCTCCTCTCAAACTTTTGCTGGTTTCAGAATCATTTTATGGTTTTTTTTTTTCCTTGACTTCTCCCTTCCTCAAGTGTTAACATTCCCCTGAAGTCTGTCCTCGGGTCTTTGTCATGCTGTCTGCTTTCCCTCCATGGTGCAATTCGTGGGTGTGTCAATTGCTGTCTAATCTGAAGACCCTCAAGCAGATCTAGCCCAGATCCTTTTCCTCAGCAACAGGCTTATATATATAGAATTACCCACTAGACATCTTGGCCTGGATGTCCCACAGACAACTCAAACTTACATATCCAAAGTAGGACCTGTCACCTAAGGAAAAGCGCAACCTAAACGACAGACCGATTTCTTAGCCTGCTTCATTTTCCTGTTTCGAGCCTTCAATCTGCAATCCTTGTACTCCTTTTCCTTGCTGTTCACATTCACTTAATCACTAACTTGTACTGATTCCCTCTCCTAAGTATCACTCATCTTGCCTTCATATCGATCCTTATCATCTGGTCAGGATGATGACAAATAGGTAACTGGCTTCCTTTCTCTTCATCTCCTCTACCCTTATTCTGTTATCCACATAGCCACCAAAGACATGCTTCTAATCTCAAATTTGAATAAATCATTGCCCTACTCCTGATCCTTCAATGGCTCCCCATTGTCTAGAAATTAAAGCTCAAACTTGTAGCCTGGCATAGTAAACACTTTCTGCCACCCAGCTTCATCCCTCCATTCCCTTCCTTACACCCTACACTTCAGCCTTATTCCTGCTTTACGTTTTCTTACCTTTGCATTTGATGTTTTGTTCCTGCCTGAAATCCCTCCCTTCCTCTCTCATTAGGCAATTCCTACATACACTCTAATTCTCCACTTAAGTTTCTGTAAGAGATTTTAGATCTTGCTCCCTGAAAACATTTGGCCGTGTCTAGAGAAATTCTTCATTGTCACAAGTTGGGCATGATATCAATCAGGGCTGCTGCTAAGTGTTCTATAGTATAAAAGACAGCTCCCCACAACAAATAATTCCCTGGCCTAAAATGTCAGTAGTGCTGAGGCTGAGAAACTGTTTTAGGTCAGTTTTCATTGTGCTACTATTCCTTGATATTTCTAAGTTTTTCCTGCCTGCTGTACTGGCTGTTCTTGAAACTCTTATCAGTCATTTACACTTTAGAGTGAATGAGGCTTGGTTGGTTTCTTCAATAGATTGATTGGTAAAGGAAAGTAGCTTAAGAAAGAGACAGTATGCAAAGGAAGCACTACAGTTCTTGCTCGTCTCGCAAGCTTATCCTCTTCCCTTCTCTAGATTTTCAGATTCTCCCTTTTCTTCTTTATAGTCACAAAAACTTCTCAGAACATCTCCAGGCAACCTTTATTTGCCTTAGTTTACTAGGACTTCTAACAGTGAAGCTCAAGAGGAGAAGTGCTACTTACTAGTCTCTTGGCTTCAGGCTCCATTTCCACTCTCCCATGCTCTCCTGTGTATCGTGGGAGGCTACAAGGCTACAAGAAAACCGCATTTCTAGAATCCCCCTGCCCAATGGCTTCTAGTTACCTTCTACAAATTGGAGGCACTGGTAGGAGATTAGGAGGCATGAGGAAGGAAACGATATTTTATGTGCTTCTGCGGTGCAGCAAAGATGGCAGTGGTGGTAGACAAGTCTAGACTCTAGGTATCCTGCCCAGGCAGTGGGTATTCCAGCAACAAAGCATCTGTAGACTCTGGTTCCAGTAGCAACCATGACTGCTGTGGACAAGTTTAGACTCAACTTTCTGCAAAGAAACCCAGGCTGTTCTCCCAACAACACCAGCATGGAATGTTCTGGCAATGGTGTACGGATCGTGGACGTTGAGTAACATTTTCCATTTGTTCCTCCAGTCCTAGGATGGGAACAGCTTCTTGCAATTACTGGCCTGTGGCTAAGTTCACCTGGTCACTTTTCTCTCTGCCGGCTCTTTCCAGATATCTGTCTCCTGTATTAGCTTTCCTGTCTGCAATACCTACAGTGGCTTCCGTTTTCCTGATGAGACATGGAATGGTACAGCACTACTATGGCACAATCCCATTCCCAGGAATTTTTCATTTTTCTGGGTTCTTGAGGTTTAGATTAATCACTATAAAATTTTACTTCCTGGAGATTAGGGTGTGAATCCTGGTAAATGGGGTGTTTGAACTCCAACATAAAGAGAAAAATGGTCTCTTGCAGAGGTAAGATGTTAAAAACTTTTCTGATTGAGAAGGGCTTCAAAGCAAGATTCCCCTACCTCACTTCCATGATCTTTTTTTTTTTACATCTTTATTGGAGTATAATTGCTTTACAGTGGTGTGTTAGGTTCTGCTGTATAACAAAGTGAGTCAGCTATACGTATACATATATCCCCATATCCCCTCCTTCTTGCGTCTCCCGCCCACCCTCCCTATCCCATCCCTCTAGGTGGTCACAAAGCACTGAGCTGATCTCCCCGTGCCCATAAATCTTTATAGCCTTCTGACATTGAATGAATTGATAGGTTTGATCTCATTTTCTCTTCTCTGAAGTTAAAAGCAAGTCCTGATTTGATTTTATTTTTCTGAGGAAATACATTCCTTGGATACAACAACTCTGAATACCAACCCTAGCGGTACCTGCTTTGACAATCTTGCCTGCTGTATTAGCATGAAATAATTATGCAGGAGCCCGAACAGCCTCATTTGCTTCATCCCATAATCATGTACCAAGCAGGCATCTTTTCTGAGAAAATACTGAAAACTTCTGATGCCTTCCTTCCTACCATAACTAGAAAACAATTCAAACTACCCTCGCTGTCCATAGTGAGGTCCTTGGCTCTGCTGTCCCCCACCCCACGCCAAACACTCACATGCTTACCATGCAGGCTGCTTTTCTGTTGTTCAAATACTAAAAGCTTGTACCTGACTTTGGGTTTTTATATTTGCTTCCCAGAAATCCTCTGCCTCTAGATCTTCTCGTGGTTAGCTCTTTACCGTTCAATTCTCAGAGTTAATACCACTTCTTCAAAGATGATTTCATTAATGTTTCTGTACAGAGTTGTTCCCCGCTCCAAGTTATCCGCCACTCCAAGTTATTCTCCACTCCATAATTCTCTTTAATGTTTCATAGTTCATATTGCTCTATCAGCATCGGAAATTACGTAATTTTTTTACTTGTTGATTATCTGCCTTCTACCACTAGGATGTAAACTCTCTGAAGACAGGGAGTTTACCTGTTTGCCTTTACGGCTTTATCTCCAGAGTTTAAGGTGTTCTGTAGAAGACAGTAAGTGCCTAACAGACAGTTGCTGAATGAATGACTTGATTACTGTCCTCACTGTGCTTTCTGTTCGGTTCAGCGTTGATGGCGTCTGCACTCTGTGGATGGTACTGTGGTGAGGGGCAGAGGACACCGTGCCTCTCAGCTAGTGTTCAGTGTGGTGAGAATGGGGTCTGTCAATAACCACGACCCCCTCCCCAACAAAAAGCAGTGTCTACTCAGCACTCACAATATGCCGGGTACTTGGCTAAGTGTCTCCAGACTTCATCTCATTCAGTCCTCTCAACATTTCCTGACGTAGGTATGAATCACCCCATTTTACAGGTGAGAGAACTGAAATCTAGAGGGGTCGCAAGTACCCTAAGTCATGCAGGGAGCACACGTCGAAGCCCCAGACTGAACTTAAGTCGGCCTGAGTCTAAAGCTGTACTTGTTACCACTTTACAACACATGTGTTTTCCAATACCTTACTTTGCTTTTCAGGATACTTGTTATATAACAGGTAGGATTTGATTCATTAAATCACCTTCTCAATTTGAAAGAAGTAGATGAGGGAAAGAGAACCTTGCTGTTGTGAGGCAAGGATGTGTGTTAGCTAAAGAATAAGGATTCCTGCAAATGCTGGGTTCTTGCCCTTGACTTTATTGCTAACTCAGATGTTAACTGCTAATTAACCTCTGTCACCTCACATAGTTACCTTTTTTTGTGATGAGAACACATGAGATCTACTTTTTGCACATTTCAAGTATATAACACGCTGTTAACTATAGTCACCATGCTGTACGTTAGTTCCCCGGAAAAAGATGAATTACAGGGAGTTACAGACTTAGATGTAAACAAGGATGGAAAAGAGGTTTCATTTGTCCCCTGCCACCTGCTTTCTATTTAAATGTAGACTTTGAAAAAAGTGAGAGAGTCCAGCGTTTACTTTCGTACGTAAACTTAAAGTGCGTGCATGAATGAATGAAGCAGGCTACATAGCTGCTTGTGTTACTGCAGGTAGGAGCACAAATGAAAACCAAAGAAGTTATTAACAGGACCAGATGCACAGCATATCTCTTTTCTTGGCAGCCCAAAGAACCTCGTGCACAAAAACGCGTTTATCTTTGGAATGACCCTTTGAGAGTGGCATCTGGTTAACATATTACCCTCTGATTTGTTAGGGCCCACACGTAGCTTTTTGTTTCTATTCACAGGAGATCCTAGATAGGTCTGAACAAGCCCATGATGAACGCCAGACCTCATGTACACAAAGATTCTAATAGGAGAGAAGTAAACAAACAACAAAGCAAGCATACCTGTTATTGAAGTAAAACCCGGTTTTTATCTTTTGAATAAAAAAATCACTACCCTAGTTGTCATACGAATGAAGACCTAATTCAGTTACATTGTTTTCGGAGTCCCTGCCCGTGGCATCCCCACCAGACCAAGGTATCTGCCAGGACCCTGCTGTGCAGACCACGTGGTGCCTCATTGTCCAGCTGAGGGACAAAGGTTTTGTTATGAGGTCCTGCGTATCCACACACAGGGTTTTCCTTGCTCATTCATCCTGTGCCATTTCAGGGCTATGGAATCCTCTGGTTTCCAAGTTAAAGCTCACCCTTTAATCCTTGAAACCTTGGAAGTGGCAGCCACCCTGAAAATCATGTGCTATGTTTAGAGAACTTTTCCGAGGTGACTTGGGAGACCACTGACGTCCCAGCTCTAAAAGGGCTTGTGGCTCTGCCCGCAGCAGTCTGACGTGGTGGGATAAGTGCCGACTGTTTTAGGTGCGTTAGGTATGGAGGGCTGGCAGTGTTCAGGACAGAAAACTTCCTCCCTGCTCCCACACGCTGTGGTCTGAGAAGTTAGCCAAGCCTTCCTCAGGGCTGCACTCGTTTCTGTTCCTCATGGTCACGGTGGCACGGCTGACAGAGATGAAAATGGAGTGGCTCCCCATTTGTTTCATGAAACACTCCTGTATTTTCCTCCTCTGTTCTCATCAGAGGCCCAATGGAGTGTGACGTAAAGCTCCAAAGACAGGCAAATGGGGGGGCAAACCTGCACCTCCCAAAGCAAAGAGGCTGAACTGCAGGCGAGGGAACCTGTTCTCACCATCTCACCAGGATGGGATTGGGGTGGGTGGCATAGCCAGAGACCCAGTCCCTGACACAGTACAGAGTAGAACCTGAAACAGCATGCTGCTTGAAAGGTTAAGGAGTTCTCCTAAATGTCTCTAGATGGAGAGAGACTCTGGAACTGAAAGTGCAGTTGTCCTTGGAAGTCTTTCTATAATCCAGGTAGTTACTCTTTGCTGATCAATGACAGTAGAGCTGATGCCACTTCTTATGATGAAGCAGATTGTCTCCCTCGGGCACAAGTGTCCAATCATTTCGACTCCTCATTGGAGTGAGCCGTACAGGTTGCTGGTGACAACCAGTGTCTTGTTTTTTCCCAGAGAAGGGGAGGTCAGGAACTCCTTGTCTGAGTTTTCAGGCTTGGCCCACTTAGATGGTTCCAGAAGCCAGGATTTAACATAAGTCAGTAAGGCAGATGGTGGAAGGCCTGGTTTAAGGGCATGGCTGTTATTCAGCCCCAGTGATGGTGGCTTTTTGGGAATGCGAACCCAGCGTTGCCAGATCTTTTGAATTTTTCCAGCAGCAGCTGGAGTTCCAGGTTTTCATGATGGTGGACAACTCAGATTATATATGTACACATACTTTAAGGGCTTTTTTTTTTTCCTTTAAGCGCTTTTGAGGGCACATTGCTGACCAGTCCTAGAGTAGCCCCCTTTCCCTGTTTATTGCTCATGTGAAGGAATCTTGTGAGCTTTTGGATGACTGGAAGTAAGCTGAGGTTGCAGACATGCAGAATGCCCCAAAGGTTCTGTCTGTTCTTCATGTTTATTGTGATGGAATCCAAATGATAGAAGCTTGAGGTTAAAAAGTAGGGCATGACATCTGGTCTAGCTAATCCCTCCAAGGTACCATGTGGGAACTTGGGATCTGAGTGAGATTCAGCAGGACTGCTGCTTATATGGCCTTTCCGTTGTGTAACACAGTATACGGTGCTCCTTGGAGTTATGTGGTGGGAACCACCAACTGCACAACCGTCCATGTTGGTTTAGTATCATAGAGGTTCCTTCTGCCAGTGTTGGGTGTTCTATGATGGACATACTTCCTCTTTCCCATAGCCTATGGCCCCTAACCTCGGGGCTAGGTCCTTTTAATGCTTTCCCTTCTCCTGAAGTTCCCACCTCCCTTCTCTTCCCAAGCTGTGGCTTTCCCCAGATTCCTCCATACTTTGACCTACAAAGCTGGGTAGAAATCAGAGCTGTGCCCCTCCTCCTACCTATTTTCACTTTTGGGTTGGGGTGAGACTTAGAATTCCAAGAATGGTAGAGGATAGAAAGGAAGTCAAGGTGGCCTTGACATCTGGTGGTGGCTTAAAATGTTTTTTGCCCTCTTTTAGTTTCTATGGAGATCTGAAAAAAAATTAGGTATCTCTACTGTAGTATTTAATACTTGGCCACTAAGTCAACTTATGAGACACATCTCCCACATCTGCATAACTTGTAGGTCTTATTTTGCTAAGACAGCATGTGTATACTTTGTGATTTCAACTTGTATTACAAATTTGCCTGGGCACTACATATCAGTCAAGGTCTTGGAGAAATCAAATGTCATACCCTAATTGGATCATTTGTAGTGAGTTTGATAAAGGGATTATTTATGTGTGGAGCAGAATCACAGGCAGTTGTGCCATCTGCTGGGGCTAGAAACAGTGGGTTGTTTGTGGGGCTCTGTTAGCACTACCCTCAGTGGAGATACCAACTTGTGGAGCCAGGTTGTATGGAAGTGGCTAATGACAGGAGACTGCCAGCCTGTGGTGGCCCTGCAGAAGGAAAGCCAGGGGGATAAGTGTTCCAGCCTCGTTCTCCTGTCTACTGTCTGTTCTCCTGTCTACTGTCTGTTCTCCTGTCTACTGTCTGTTCGCTCTGTTGGCCAAACCCAGCTGGAACTTGTCAATATAGATCATACGGGTGACAGCGTGGAAAGGCTGGAGAGGGGGTCTGGAGAGGCATATGGAAGCTATCGAGCACAGCATTTTAAAATATCAAGGACTTCCAGATAGGGTAATGAGATGCCAGTGTGATGTGGATTCAGGTGAGTGTAATTCTTAGTTTTAGTTTGAACAGACTAGTATGGAAATGCTATCTCAACAGAAGCATTTGAATAAACACTATTAAAGGAATGAAATACATGACAGAGGGTTAACCTCATGGTTGTTTATAAAATTCAACAAATATTTATTGAATCCTTACCATGTCCCTAGTGTTGTGGTCATCTTATTTATGAACCATATTGGTCTCACTGTAATAAATAGCAGGATTAAATGATATTTATGTGAGGTTCAACTGGCGCTATGTTTCCTTTGTAAACTTGTTTGGATAAGAGATTGTCCATCTGCCCTTCAGGTATTATGTAGAGTGATTCTTCGGTATGAACCAACTTCTGTACTGTTGCTATTCTATAGGAGAATGGTTTCTAGGAGCATATAAAGTAATTTTTTAACAGTTCAATTATTAATTCAAGTTTTAATTCATGGAACAGACATTAAAATTGCACTTAGAGTTACCTCTTTGTAAAATGGGGATTAAATGAGATAATGCATATATCTGACCCTTTGTAAGCTCTTAATGGAGGTGAACTGATTTGGAATAAAAGAGAAACTGCCAACCTCCCTACCCTGCAAATTCAATGTTTTCATGTTTCCTTATTCTCTTTTAAACCTTATTCTTGTGCCTGTGTAATTTGTGCACGTTAGGCTTTTATTAGCAAGCGAAAGAAGCCCAAACTTCAGGTGGCATTAGGAGTGAGGTCATCAGGACATTGTTTGCATTTCTTTGTCTCAAGAGGTCTGCCCTTCTTCAGAAGGCTCCATCCTCAGGCTGGCTTTCTTCAGGGGATATAAAAGGCCCCTCCTGTTTCAGGCTTCACACCTACATACCGGATGTCCTGGTCACCTTCGGCTGCCAGAACCAAATACCACAACCATGGGAATTTATCTGTCATCACTCTAGAGACTGCAAGTCCAAGATCAAGGTGCCAGCAGAGTTAATATCTGGTGAGGGCTCTCTCCTTGGGTGCAGACTGCTGCCTCCTCTTTGCCCTTACATGGCCTTTTCTTGCTGCCTGTGGGTGGAGAGAGAGAGGAAGCAAGCTCTTTGGTGTCTGTCCTTGTAAGGGCACTAATCCATTAAGGGCACCCCACCCTCATGACCTCCTATAAACCTAATAACCAACTGAAGGCCATATCTTCCAATGTAATCCCATTGGAGGTTAGGGCTTCATGTGAATTTGGGGGTGAGGGATGCAGTTCAGTCCATAGCACTGGACTTGCCAGACAGGTCTTCTCCCCCAGCTGTCAAACAAAAGTTCTGTCTTCACTTTGAGTGGACTAGACGAAACCAGCCAGTGCAGATAGGGAATGCCACAAACTGATTAGCTGGGTTTTTGCCCACAACTGATAGAATCATTGTATCAAAGGGTGGGAGGATGAGATGATTAGGACTGGCTTGTATTGGGGGTGGGGGAAGTTATGCTGAAGCAGCATGGCTGCCACCCAAGGCGGGAAGGGAGGCATCAGCAAGATACCCTACATTTCACTCATCTCTTCCCCTATTGTTGGAGAGTCAGCTTGTTTTCAGTGATTCCTGTTCTATAACATAACTAAATTGAATTTCAAAATTTCGCATGAAAGAGCATTAATGTTGGGTTCTCAGAAGTTTTGTCTGACATGCTCAGCAGTGGTTGCTGCTTAATGGACAAAAGCTAGTACTACTGAAACCAAGTTTTCCAAAAAATAAGTATTACTACAACTGTGAAGCCCTTGCCTTCCATCTAGTCTCACCATAACGAAATTCAGTCACGGCATGATTTTTGAGCTGCCTTTCTCAGGTCACATTGTTCTACAGAACGTGTTAGTGGATAAACAACACATTGAAACTCAGCCTCTGCTAGTGATCAGTGTCATGCTAGATACTCTGGAAAATAAAAATGTGTGAAGGCTACTGTCTAGGTTGGGGAAGAGGACAAATCACATGGAAATGTTGACCAAAACAAGCCCATCCTGAGTGTGTGATAAAAGAAGATTGGAACAATAGAAATTTAGAAAAGATCCCAGTGGATTGAACTTTCATGGGGGCTTCATGGTGGAAGTGGCACTTGAACTGGGCTCTGAAGAATGGATATGCAGGTTCTGGTAGGAAGAAGGATCTGGGAAGGGCATTTACCAAAGGGTGAGACTAGGTGCTGGCGTGCTGTGCTGGGATCCCTGAGAAGTCAAACTGGAGTGGCAATCGTGTGCAGGGGAGAGGTGGGACAGTGGGGTGATGAGTATTTGTTCTTTCCTGTATCTCCTCCAACTGGCTTTCCTCCCATTCTAAAACATCTTTTGGGGGTACTTTAAATTGCTTAAAAAAGGCAATATGTGAAACGTGAAGGTTGGAATCATTTTAGAGTCCTTGTGCTCAGTGGACACCATCTTAGGAGAAGGTCTCATTAGGTGACAACCTTCTTTCAGTTTTTGTTTATTCCTTGGATATTTTTTATGAGTTTATAGGCACATCTCAATAAAGAATGTAAATGACACCTCCTCTCATTGTGGGGGGAGGGGTGTCTCTGTCCTCTGCTGATATTTAGTCCAGAGTCTAACTGAAAAAACATGAAGACTACAGGGCAGAAATGATGGAAATTGAAACCAGGAACTAAATGCAGGAGTGGAGGGCAGGTGGATTCTGACAAGTTAAGAAAATAAAACAGTTCCATAGATTCTAAAGTAAACCTATAGTTACGGGTTAAATTAAAATTGATATTTTTCATTGTCAGTATTTAGGTGGAGTTAAACTTTGGGGATATTAAGACATGATACATTTATATTGATTCTTCCAATAGGCTTTCCTTAAAGCATAATAAAATGTTATATGCACAAATGTGTATATGTATAAGTAGATGTTTTCCAACATTGTTAGAAAATGAACTTTAATTTACTGAAGAATCATCTTTTATGCTTATTGCTTGAAATTTTGAATTTAGATTTTTTTTACTAACTTCTGGAGATGTCTATTTATAATCACAGCTTGAAACTTTTCTTAAAAGTGGCAATATATGTGTCTGCATCTAAGGCAAGCCACAATGACTCTGGTTCAATGTTATTGCTTTGGGTTCTTTGATTTACTGTCCAATGGAATGCCAAGTCTGGTTATATTCTAAACAAATGAATGGTCAATAGAATTTATTCTCCTAAAATTTTTGTTGGGTTTATATGAAGACTGGCATCTGAGTAGCCATTGGAAGTAAAGTATTTTGTGAGGAAAAATGGCTCAGTGTTCCACCTGATAGGAAAACAGGCAATTGTTCTCAGCATTTAATATAGGTGAAACTTTGCTATACTCATCTTGATTGTGACATGTTCCATTTACACAAATGTAATTCAGTTAACTGTTTGTTAGTTTATTTATATATTTGTAGTTTTTAAACCTCTAATAATTCTGATATAGTTAAATTGCCAAACGTTATTTTGGGAGTTGATGCCTTAGGCCTTTCTCTAAGGTGCCTACTTTTCTCCTAATCCTCAAATTTTTCTCAATCCTAGCCCTTAAGGCTCTCTTGCTCCCTGCTTCTCTCCTTCTTCTGACTCAGCTCATTATTATGAGCTCACCCTTGGCTTCTTTAGCAATGTGGTGGTTATGAATGTACGTTTAGGAGTCTAATCCAGTTGCATCACTTAGTTGCTGTGTGATCTTGGATAAGTTACTTAACCTTTCTGTTTCTCCATCAGTGAAGTGGAATCATAATAGAATCAATCTTACTTTTGAACAGTAAGTGAGATAATGTATGTGAAGTGCCCAGCACTGTGACTGACCCCATAGTAAGCATGTATATTAGCCAAGGTAGGCTAGTTGTGTTATTGTAACAATCAACACAGGATTTAAGTATCTTTAAAATATACACATTTATTTTTCATTCACCTAATGTTGGCTGTGGGTCTGGGAGACTCTTCCAAGGGTTGGTTAAATGGTAAAGGCTGCTTCGACCTCATGGCCCCCCCCATCTCAACACATACTTCTGTGATCGATGATGTACGTGGAGGCGAGTGGAGGGTCTCACTGTCAAGTGCTTTGGCCCAGAAATGACACATATCACTGCCCCTTAGAACCAGTTGGCCAGAACTAGTCACGGGACCCAAAGGTAAAAGAAGCAAGGATGTAATCTTCCCATGTGTCCAGAAGGGGATGAGCCCCACACTCGATGTCACCATAGATGAAGAAAATGTCACTGTACACAGTGCAGACGTATACCAGGCAAATGTCCTCCGGGAAGTCGGCAGATGTTGGAGCCACAGAAGTTTGAAGTTTTACTTTAGGCCTTAGGGAGACCTTATGTTTTTCATTTGTCTTCAGAATTCAGGGTTCCGTATGACCTGGGTAGTCTCAGATAATGGCCTAAATTTAGAATAAGACTGATATTTCATAGAAAATACATGAAGGATAAAATGAGATGATTTGTAGTGGTTCTGAGAGATTTGGTGCTGGTAATGAGGGTGCGGATGTGACGATTATTTATCCAAATCCCACGTGGCATGGTTCACTAAGGACATGGATCTGGTATTTTGATCTTTCTATTAACGTTATTTTCCCAAGGGAGGGCTTGGCACTGCTATTGATGGAGAGGTTGGAAAGACAGCCCAGTGCATCTTTGGGCCTGTGAACTGGGAGAAGTCCCTGCGCCCCGATGGTTGGATCAATCCTCTGTGACACCAGCACTGACAGTTAACAAAGTACAAACTAACCCATGGACGTAGAGTCAGGTTTCCCATTCCAACAGCACTGGCCCCAGCAGTCAGCAGTTAGCCATGCGCCACTAATGGGGGCTGGCCGGAGAACCCCATTCACTGTGTGTCACTAATAATCCTGTTCATCAGGGCTGGGTCCACTAGACTGCTTTTGGGGTGACACGAAAGGAACTGGCATTTCTTGGAAATGTTGAACCTTTTTGGTGCCGAGTGGAGAAGTCCCTTTGTCAGCGTTGATTTTGTTTGGAACAAAGGTGTCAAGAGTGTGATTATTCCTTATCAGCTCAGGGAAAGGAATCACTGAACATGGAGAACTGGAACAGAATTGCCATAGAAACCGAGATTTCTTGATTTTTAACATCAACTCCTATAATAACTTGCTGTGAGAACTTGGGCATGTCACGTAATTTTGTTGGACCTATTTCTTTTATTAAAAAAAGAATAAATGCTACACTACCTACTTTGGAAGTTTAATGGGAAAAGCAGATGAGAAAAATGCAGCCCCTTGAAAAGCATGAAGGTAGTGGAATGGATATTTTTCTTGTTACAAAGAAAAATATTTTATTATAAAATTTTGGAAAATATGAATATGGGTAAGTAAAACTTCAACATGAAAATCTTAAAACCAAACAGAATGCCACCACATAGAGATAATGGCTGTTAATGAATGGGTGTATGTCTTTCCAAGAGTTTTATAATCTACTCTTTCTATATAAAGTATATTTTCAACATCTTTTTGTTTTGTTATGTGCTTTAAATGGATGTGTGGTATTCCACCGAATGAAGATAAATGGTAAAACCAGTGTCCAGTTTACAGATATTTTAGGTTATCTTCAGTTTGCCTGGCTCTAGTGGCTATTCAGAACTTCCCCTTGTCCGCTGCCTGTCAGCTGCGTGGTCAGGGTAGGATTTCCCTTCTCCCTCCCCGCCCCAAATCAGCCCTGCTTGGTGTAAACTAACCCAAGGTGGCCCCATGCCCTCTTGCCACAGGGACTGGCTCGGGAGCAAGCACGGAACCGCAGTTAATTCCGCTGGAATGAAGCTCAGTACTGTGTTCTATGTGTTCTGTGGCTAGGAAAAGGGGAAAAAAATTCCTCTCCTCTAACAGCTGCAGCCATTAAAAAAAAAAGGCACGTGGAAGCCAAGTTAAGAACAAAGTCTGCACATGGAGGAAGGCAGAGCTGGGAGAACTGGCAGAGAAGCCCAGGTAGAACCATGGTGGAAACTCGAACTACGACTGAACGTATCAGTGGGTGAACCAGCAGACTCCCTGTTTTACTGAGCCCAGTTTGAGTTGAGGTTCCTCTTTCCTGAAACCAAAAGCATCCTAATTGACACATTCATTTAAAACAGCACTGCAACAAACATACCCAGTTAAATCTTTGTGCCCATTCATGAATTTTTCCTTTGCCTATATTTTAGTAGAATTGTGCAATTAGGGTGTGTGTGTTTGGCCAGATTCCCTTGAATTCCTTTTTACAGTTTTTATGTTCCCACTGGCTTTGATGTGCTTTCACTGCCACAGTAGGTACCTGGGACTCTTTTTGGGAAAACTGCGCTTGGTCTACTGGAGTTTGTCCGAACACCTGGAGAAACGGAAGTGCCTGAAGGTTGACTGTGGTGCCTGGAAATCACTCTGGTGTAGCCCTTAGCCAGTGACGGGTAGATGAGGGGGTAGGAAAGCCCAGCTCCTTGGCCCCAGCTCTGAGGCACCACTTGCACTTCAGAGTGGTGAAACTACCCTCTGCAGGACCTGCTGGGCGTGTGTCTTTGCGTGGCTTCATCTCGTCTCTGTTCTGCTTCCCCGCTCCGTTTGCCAGTCTCCCTGGGAACATGTGCACGAATCCTCATCTCAGGGTCTGCTTCTGGGGAGTGCAATCAAAGCCAGCTTGTGAACGATCTTCAGGTTTCTGATGGCACAAACATTTAATGGAAATGATTAAGGGCTAGCACGACTGCTAGTCAGATGGGACGTTACGATGGTCTGGCCGGTGACATTGGATCTCAGGTACCTTGGGAGGTAGATGAAAAAGGGAAGAGGCTTCACAACTTCTGACAGTAGTTTGCCGAACACCCTTGAGTGCAATTTTGAAACTGGCTTTGGATCGCTGAATGAATGTGTCAGCTCTTCCTTTGGGAAACTGAATATTATCCTGTCTAACAAAGCTCAATATTACGGTCTTTTTTTTTTTTTTTTTTTTTTTTGCTGAAGTCTAAATCCCCTTTATTTAATGCCATCCCATTTTCCTTAGTTATAGTCTATTGCACCATCTAAAAACTCTTTATACTTGGTCCTAACGATTCTCGTTTGATAAAAGACAGGCTGCTCTTACATTGGAAAATGCATGAGTGACCCTGCAGGAGAGAGTGATGGGGAGGAGGGTAACGGCATATAAAGCCCTGCGAGGGGCTCTTCCGGAAGGCGTCTCCAGCCCCCGTGTGCTTGGGTTGGTAACATTAGTGCTGTCTTTGAGTCCTCTCTACCCTTCACAAATAACTTCTCTTTGTCCTTCCAAAGTCCCTCTTGTCCTGCCCTTGCATTTCCATTGTGATCACATGCTTTGGTCCCATTTCACACCGTTTATTGGGAACTGAATTGTATCCCCCCAACCCCCGCCAATTCCTGTGTTAAAGCCCTCACCTCTAATGTGACTGTATTAGGAAATAGGGTCTTTAAGGAGGTAATTAAGGTTAAATAAAGTCATACTGGTGAAGCCCTAATCAGACTGGACTCGTGTCCTTATAAGAAGATAGAGACATCAGCAGCCTCTCTCTGTCCATGCACACACACAGGTAAGACCATGTGAGGACTCAGTGAGAAGGCAGCTGTCTGCAAGCCAGGAAGAGAGGCCTCAGAAGAAAGCAACTCTGCTGGCATCTTAATTTTAGACTGCAGAATTCCAGAACTGCGAGAAAGGAAATTTCTGTTGTTTAAGCCTCCAGTCTCTAGTATTCTATTATGGCAGCCCAAACAGACTAATGCACCATTTTATGTTGGCTTTTTTCCCCAGGAGAACAGTACCTGTAACAGTGGACTAGCATCCTGGTCCCCAGGTCATTTTGGTTCAGTTAAATTCTTAAAGTAGCACTTACATCTTACCTCACACTGAAATAAATCCTTTTGTAGCACGTGAGTGGCACAGAGTGGAGCTTAAAAGATTTAGCGGGCCATCAGGCTCTCTCTAACCCACCCCTCGAACCTGCCTTATACCATCTTCTTTGCTTTAAAGGCAACATATTACCATGAATAGAAGGGAGAACATAACACAAATAATATACAATGCTAACATTACGTACATACACATATATACAAGTTGTCTTGAAATATATTCCCAGATATTAATTGGATTAAAGTGTGGGGCAATAAAGCATTTTTTCTCATAGAGAACATTATTCTTTAAGGCACATACAGACACACATATCTGCCCTGCTGGCCTCTCACAGTTTCAGTTGATTCCAGTCATGCCCCCAGTTCATTTCCCCATATATTTATTCTCAGATTAGTGATTTTTGAACAGGTGTTCCTCTCTTTAGAAATACCTGTGCCATGACCGCAGAGTACTCAGATTTCTTTTTGGCATTTGGTGGCAGATGGTGGGGAAAGTGACAAGTTGTATGACAGGAGAGGTACAAGGCGAACCTTAGAGTAACTAAGACTTTATGCGTAGTTCTTAATCCCAAAAGGAAAAGAGAAGGATAGCAGCGAAAGTCATTGGAATAAAGGACCTCTCAGATGAATCAGCATTAGGATAATTCATTGGTTACTGACTGTCCAGTCGGTTTAGGTTATAAAGTATTCCTGAGTGACTGCATCACTTTATGAAAGGATCTACCTAACTATAGCTTTCTTTTGCTGGAATTACTTTAGATGGCAATAATATGCATAGAGAATGGCAATTGTGAATTCATGTCTTCCCCAAATTGAAGACGCTCGTTAAGGTACAAGTTTACCCAATGATTTATCCATACTATACTAACTGAGACTGTGTCTTACCATTTTTGTTTGTTAAAGGAGATAACAAGGCTAACTTTGAGTAATAGCAGGATACTTAGAAAATACTTTCAGGTTAAGTTTTGTAAACAAAGTTCAGTGTTTACCCACCAAAACCAAATCAGCTCATTTAGTGTTGCAGGAAGTGCCTTCATACTTTTTCACTGCCACTAAAGGAATTTAAAATACCTGTTGGATATATTCCCTCCTAGAATGCCATTTGTACACTTATTCCTAATAGGACCTGTTATTTTAAATGCAAACTCATAAGGCTCAGAATTGATACTCAGTATTTTTAGTGATCACATGGTTTAGGGTTCTAAGATTTGGGCTCAGACTTGCTTTTCAAGCATTGCAATCTGGGCTTGTTAAATGATCTCCCTGCAACCAGGAAAAATTGTTTATCTGAATCTAAAGTCCAATTAAGTAAATGTGATAGTGGTGATAGTGGTTGATGAAGCAGACTAGCATAGCAGCTAGGGCAATTATGGACAAGTTACATTCAACCTCTGTGCCTCAGTGTCTTCCTCTGAAACTGAGTTTCTTCATCAATGGTGATAAATACTGGTACCAATCTGACAGAGTTATTGTAAGAAATGAAGGAGTTCACAAATGTTTGGCTTGTCGTTACTAAATGCTGGTAATTATTAGTAAAACAATATCCCTCTATTATTTATTATATCAAAATAATAATGATAAGGGCCAGTTATTTTAGTAGTTCGATTTTTGGGTGATATAGTTTAGACTAACACATATTGTTTAAATGTGAAACCAAGAAGAAAAACAGTTTTGTTTTTTTAACCTGGTCAAGGAACCCAAATCACCTAATTCAGAAATGTTTCTAACTTGGCATCTGCTTTGAATCTGTCACAGCCAGAGAAAGTTTATTGTCTCAGAAAGTGACAACCTTGTATTTGTGTAGCATAGAAAAGAAGATACAAGCTAGATAAGATACATACCCCTTATCATAGTCATGCCACATATAGTACAAAACTATTTGGGTTGGGTTCAAACATTGTGATCCAGAGCCTGCCATTGCCTATTATCAGGAGGAGCAAAGCGTAAGAACCATATGTGTTTGCCCTTAAGTTGGTATACAACACAGATACTGTCAATCAGCCTCTGATAGTACCCTCCCTGTGGACAACCTTCTGTGCCCTTTTGAGCGTGCTCAGGTGGAGTCTACCATCAGTGCGGTGGGAGTTCACTTCGCTTCAAGTGTGTCCACGTTGAAGGATGAAATTAACAAATACTAACCAAATTGTGGCTGTCCAAACTAGGAAAATAGTTAAAGAATCAGGACAGGAAGAATCAGGCAAATACTCATTTGGTGTCAACCCAATAAAAAAGCTTCCTGGTGAGAAAAATATTGTCAAAGATGAAAGCCCAGAATAGTGCCACTTTAGCGTAACCACAGTGTCAAAGCAAATGACACACATACACACAAACGCAAAAGGAAGCCCTCTTCACACTAATGCCCCAAAGTCCTTTATGGGTCTTCAAATTGAGCAGATTAGGTAGGTTGATGGTTGTCCTTTACGGATTGGGTCCACTTAACAAGACTGGTTACTAACAGAATACCTCTGTTTTGTCATTTAATCGACATCCCAAACTTAATATACCTTGCAATCAAATACACACATAGTCACTCATGCTTTTCCTGTAGACTTCCCAAAACAGAAAAGGGCAGCTCCATTCTTCCTGGTGCTCAGTTACAAAACGTGATTCATCTTTGACTTTTTTCTTTCCCTCTCCTTTCACATTCAGTACAGAAGCACAATGTGTCAGCCCTATCTTTGAGATAGAACCAGAATTTGACAGTTTCTCGATTTTTCCACTGTTACCACTCAGGATTAAGATTTCGTTGTCTGTCATCTTAATTATTATCCCTCTGAAATCTGTCCTTAACACAGTGGCCGGAGAACCCTTCAAGAACCTAAGTCAGAAGAATTATGTGACTTCAGTGTCTTCCCCTTCATCATAGTTGAAGCTGAAGTTCTTAAAATGCTGGAAAGTTGCTACATGTTTACCCTCCACATTATATATTTGATCTCATGTCCTCCACCTCTACTCCTTGCTCACTCTTTTCCAAACACCTTATACTCTTTAGTCCTTGATGTTCAACAAGTATAGTAGGCAGACATTTTCACTTGCTGTTCCCTTTACCTGAATTGCTGTTGTCTTTACTACCTACATTACTCATCCACTCACTTTTTTAGGTCTTTTCTCAAATATCACCATCTCCATTATGAGGCCTTGCTTGGATTCCCTGTAATAACCTGCAGCCCCACTAATACACCCTACCTCCTTAGAAGCCTCCCTTCTGCTGTAGAATCTGTTGAATGAATGAATGGAGTGAGCTATGTCTAATCTCCAAAAAAATAAACACCAACTCTAAACACTTGTTGAGAGACGGGTTCAGGGTATAAAGAATAAAAGAAGTGTAAATTCAGGCCTTACCATTCACCATCCATTCCCTCAGGGTTCTGCTATGGTGTATCTTTGAATGAAAAGCACAATTTGATAAGACTAATTAATAGCTTAAATTCATTAGAATTTACCTTGATTATACCTAGATTATACCTTGACTTTTTCACAATCAAACCTTTTATAGTAGAAATGTGATAAAAATTGTGTCAGAGATTCTCAACAAAATGTTAGCAAATTGAAGCCAAAAAAGTATAAAAACAATTATATACCATGACCAGACGGGATTTGTGTCAGGTATGTAAGGCTGGTTCAACATTTGAAAATTAATTAATATAATCCAACCAAGACAAAAAAAGGGGAAAAAAACATATAAATACATGCGGAAGAAGAATTTGACAAAATCCAGCGTGCACTCATGAGAAAAACTCTCAGTAAACTAGGAATAGAGAGGGACTTTCTTAACTTGATAAATACGATCTACAAGAAAACCAATAGCTATCATCATACTTACTGGAGAGAAACTCAATGCTTTCCCACTAAGATTAAGCACAAGGCAAGGATGTCCTCCTTTATGATAACTTTTCAGTATTGCGCTGCAAGTCCTTGCTAATGCAATAAGGCAAGAAAAGGAAATAAAAGGTTTACAGATTGAGAAGGAAGACATAAAGCTGTCTTTGTTCACAGGTGACATGATCATCTATGTAGAAAATCGTAAAGAGTTGACCCAAAACTCCTGTAACTAATAAGTGATTATAGCAAGGTTGCAGGATCCAAGGTTAATATACAAAAGGCAATTGCTTTCCTATATACCAATAATGAACAAGTGGAATAGGTTAAAAAAAACCACCAAACACTATTGACATTAGCATTGCCAAAAATGTAATACTTCGGTATAAACCTAATAAAATAAGTACAACCTGTATAGGAGGAAAACTACAAAACTGTGATGAATGAAGTCAAAGAATAACTAAATAAATGGAGAGATATTGTATGTTCATGAATAGGAAGACTCAGTATTATCAAAATGTCAGTTCTTTCTGACTTAATCTATAGAAATTCAGTGCGATCTCAATGAAAACCCCAGCAAGTTATTTTATGGATATTAGCAAACTGATTCTAAAGTCCATATGAAGAGGCAAGAGACCCAGAATAGCTATCACCTCACTGAAGAAGGACAAAGTTGAAGGAAATACTCTACCCAGCTTGAAGACTTATTATGAAGGTGCAGTAATCAAGGCAGGGTGGTATTGGTGAAAGAACAACTAGATCAATGGAACAGAATAAAGAGCCCCAAAATAGACCCACATAAATACAATCAACTGGTCTTTGGCAAAAGAACAAAGGCAATACAATGGAGCAAAGATAGTCTTTTCATCAAATAGTGCTGAAACAACTGGATGTCCACAGTAAAAAAAAAGAAAAAAAAAACCAATCTAGACACAGACTTTATATCCTTCATAAAAATTAACTCAAAATGAACCACAAATCTAAATGTAAAACACAAAACTGTAAAACTCCCAGAAGATAACATAGGAGAAAACCTAGATGACCTTGGGTATGGCAATGACTTTTAAAATATAACACCAAAGGCACACTCCATGAAAGAAAGAATTGATAAGCTAGACTTCATTAAAATAGAAAATGTCTGCTCTGTGAAAATCACTATCAAGATAATGAAAAGACAAGCCACAGTGTGGGAGAAAGCATTTGTAAAAGACGCATCTTGCTAGGGTAAAGTGGCAACTTGCAAGCTTCTTACATGTGCAACTGGTGTAATTTATTTTGGTATGTAGTGTGAGGTACAGACTTGAGTTTTCAATGGGTGTGTAGTTTTCTAGGCATCAATTTTGAAGATTATACCTTGACTTTGTCACAATCAAACTTCCCAGACATACTTAGAACTATTTGTGGATATTCTTTTCTGTTTATTTTGTATATGTGCTCATTCATGTAGTAATGCTACAATGTTTGAATTGTAGTGGCTTTACAGTTAAGTTATATAGCTGCCTGCTCATTAACAGATACTCAACTTCTAATAAAGTTTATTACTTGTACCTGAATGCCTCCAGACTATGTTCTTCATTCAGGCTCTTTACTATTCACTCAATATAAATTCAGAGCTGATATACATTAAAAACTGAACTAAGGTGGCTAACATGTTTTAGTTTTCATCTATATTCTGAGATTTAAAATATGAGAAAGTAATAGAATGCAACATTTTTAAAAACCTCTAATGACTCACATTTTCTATCTCTAATTAAAGCAGAATACCCTGTGGAATATCTTTGCATCATTTACCCGGTTTCATTAATTCTGGCTGCTGCAGTTAATTTAAATTCACTCTGGTAAAATGAGAGCTCAGTATAAGCTTTTAGCACACTCAGTGAGACTTACAAATAGTCATCTGCTAGGTGGTAAACAGTAAACAGTCTTGTTTATTGCAAATAATCTTAGCCAATAAATGTTATTTATGCTCCATTTAAGAATAAAGATGTTCATCTGAGATCACAAAACGATCTTTTTCTTAAAGCTAAAAGCAATTCTGCTTTGATTAGTTGCAAATGCGAATATTACCCAACTTCTTTCTCCTTCTTTGATAGTTGTATAGAAATTAAACTAAATATAAGCCAAACCCACTACAAATGAAACTGCACTACAGGCCCAGTATCTTCAATGATTTCTAGATGATTTCTATGCTCAAACCTTCATTCTGTCCTCTCTTCCTAAACAGAATTGTTTTGTTTTGCTTTTAGTTTTGAGTAACTTTTATTACACAAGAGATTCATATTCTTTATAGAGAAATCATGTAATCAAATAATCCAAAAATAGATTAAAAAGCAGCCATAATTCCACCTCTCAGATATATTATCACTGTATCTATTTTATAGTATATCTTTCTTATATATTTTTTTAACATTTTTATTGGAGTATAATTGCTTTACAATGTTGTGTTAGTCTCTGCTGTATAACAGTGCATCAGCTATACATATATATATATATCCCCATATCCCCTCCTTTTTGCGTCTCCTTCCCACCCTCCCTATCCCAGCCCTCTAGGTGTTCACAAAGCCCTGAGCTGATCTCCCTGTGCTATGGGGCTGCTTCCCACTAGCTATCTATTTTACATTTGGTAGTGTATATATGTCCATGCCACTCTCTCACTTCGTCCCAGCTTACCCTTCCCCCTCCCCATGTCCCTAAACAGAATTTTAAGTAGTTCGCCAAGATAAAATGAGAAACTGATTTAGACTTAGGTCCCAAATTTACAGCTTCAATGATTTAGGAAAATTCCTTGACAGCTATACTGAGCCTCAGTTTTCACATTTGTAAAAGGGTGAGGATGAAGAAAACTGATACTTCTGGAAATGCCTGTCATTCTGATTGGATATTTTAAAAATGTTAACTGAAATTTAAATGTATAAATTATAAAAAGAAGATGACAAAAAGGCCTATTATCACTTTATGACACAGATAAACCCTGGTGGTCCACTGATAGGAGAAGGGTCTTCTCTAAGCAGTTTTCTTCATCCTGATTTCTGGACACTCCCTTCTTTAATCTGCTTCTGGAGGCAGCAGATGACATTTTGGCAAGTTGTATTCAATTTCTTTATGCCTTGATTTTAGGAAAGAAGGATAGTAGCTGTGCTGAGCTCTGCCAGGTCAGATAGAATTTTGGAGTATTCTCTTTCTCTCTTGTAGACAGCCACTGTCATTTGGTAAGCCATAAGCCTTCCTTTGCTTTGACTGTGGTGTGTTTGCTGGATTTCTAAAATATATTTTTAGTGTTTACTTGTTTAGATTGAAAAGATTGGGCGATATTTTTAAAAGTTTATCTCTTCATTTTGGAAGGCCTTTGAAGTTGCGATATTGCACGTAAGAGAGCTAACGGAATTCTGGACTCCATATTTTCATTTTTACCTTTTCTTTTTTTTTTCTCAGACTTTGAACCAACAATGGCTAAGAATGAGAGGAACTCAGACCCCAATATTTTTTCCCTTGTAAAGCACAGAGAATATGGGAAAAAATGAAACTGGGAAATTGTTTTGCTCCTCTTCCTCCTCCTTTCTGGTCGGTTACCTCAGTCGTCCAGCTCACTCTGTATTTTTAGCCTGGCTTCAGAAAGACCTGAATTTGATGAATTACACACTGTTGGAGTAGTAGATTGCTAGAAGGAACCAAGATCCAGACAACCTTAAATGGCGGCTTCATGGAATCATTTTCAAGATGGATGGTCTAGCCAATTTCCCCACTTCCATTGTGAAAGGAGTTCCCTATTCCTAAGAAAACGGACCTATGTCCGACTGACACAGAAGATGGAGATTTATCCCAGTGCATTTGTATATGTATATATATTAAAACTATGTGTGTATATATATATATATATATATATATATATATATATATATAATGCCTAATGGAAATATCTCAGATGTTCTATTTTATTTTTTCTTTAATTTTACTTATAAAATTGTGACCACTTTTTAACTCAAAAGAGGAGAACCTTAAAAATTAATTAAAAGGACGTTCTCAGTAGTCTAAGGTTCAAAGTGACTTGGCAGAGAAAATTGCTGAATTGTTAGATAACAGTGCTGGTATGCTTGGCTATTGTAACACTTTACATTTGAGTTTCTCTTCCTTGAAATTACAAGAACTATATGACTCAAGAGAAAGATTGATAATTAGGAATATTCTGCTTGCTTTTTGTATAGCCTATTCAAGAACATTTTGATTAATTATTTGGAGGTCATCGGAAGGAACCTTCATGATCTAACTGTTGAACAAGTAGTGTTGCAACACAAAGCTATGACTTAAAAAGGAAATTTGAAATGACCTATTTCTTTTGGCCTCTGAAGCCAGATATGTGTCAGTAAAATGAGTCACTTTTCAGTCAAATGGGTGGTCAGCAATATAATTTTTTATTGGGAAGCTGAAAGACACCATTGTCAAACAGAGCATCTGCAGTGTTCACATCTATATTTGAGCATCTTTCGTTTTCCCAAGGGGTGCAGATGAGAAGAAGGAAGGCAGAGAAATGCACTTGAATAAAGCTTTTCAAGATGGATAGAACAGAGAGCATTCCCAGAGGCAGGTCAAGTTCAACCCAAGAACAACTCTCTCAGTGCTTTCACAACTAGTTAAAATACAAGACCAGTAGTAACTCAGCTCTCAAATCAGTGCTGAAATCAAGCAGAAGGTTGTTAATATTGATACGGTTAACATACATCAAATAGGATTACTGAATTTTCTGAATCCAAAAGTTCTCCACAGTGTTGACATTCCCTTACTGAACTCCCAGGATTGTTTGGTTTCAAAGGCTGTTGGGCTCAAGACGCATTTGGTTTTAAATAATCCTTCATAAAAATTTCAGCTTTCAGTCCAATGTGATTGAAACCCAGCTTGAGTGTAGTTTATAATGCACTGAACTTGAAAGACTATGGGCATTGAATTATTCAAAACATCGTAGGCAAAGGAGTGATATGTGGGGAGGAGGTGATCAAAGAAATCAGTGAGACTTGAGATGTCTTGTAATCTCATTTTATTTATCTTTTAGAACTTTTCCAAATATTAGAGGAAAGAAATCAATATCAATTTTCACCTGTTACTTCCACATTTCAATTATTAATGAATGTCAAATTTGACCACAGTTTTCTGTACCACCTGGTCTGCAATATTTGAGCCTTTATTAAAAATGTAAAATTGTCATTGAATTTCCAAATATGATTCTCCAGTGCTTAATTCAGCTTGTTTTATTAATAAGCAAGTTCTGATGAGTAATACTAATTTAATACGCCTGCATGTAAGGTTAAACTGTAAATTATTCCTGCCGAAGGTGATGAGATATGACTGCGATGTGGTGGTAGGGCACTCACCTTCCTGAACAAACCCTGCGAGCACACAGTTCTTGGGAGAAACCAGTACTTCATATAGTAACAAATCTGATATTATTTTGCATGTCTCCTGTAGCAGTGGAATGCACACACACACACACAAACATGGTCATGGGTGAAAAAACACACATGCGCACCTTAGATGGTTACATTAATTTCTGAATATAGTTCTCTGGGAAGATAAAGCTGTACTGATGATTTGTATTTTTATAGTTTATTATTTTATCCATACTAAAACACTTCATGAAATCACTTACTGTTTTGTTGTTCATGGAATCCTTTCAATTTTTGAGATGCTAAATATAAATGGAAATAATGATTATAGTCCTTGGCCATGAAAGACTTAAGTTACAGAGAACCCGGTGACTGGAGGTCAGAGCTGCCACGGAATTATTCTCTGCTCCAGAGACCATTAGAATATCACTGTGTACCCACTTAAGGATAGAATGCTTCTATTGAGAAACTAGCTCTCTTTTATGTCTACTAAAAGGAGAGAACAGTAGGGGACCTTGGCTGCTCCAGTGTATGAGAATTTCTCTTGTACAATAAGCCAAAAACCATACATGAAATAGCCTCGGGCCTTTTGTCTTTTGTACCCAGCTCCTTCCTGTATTGCTCCTGATCAATTACACTTAAATCAACAAGAGTTGCTTGAACATTTTGACAGTTATGTTCCCCATACCCTGAAGCATTTTTAAAGGGTTACTGAGCTAAAGCTATTTCAAAAAATACTCCCTCCAAATTTTTTCAGGGTGGCATCAATGAAAGTAACTTAGAGGAAAAAAACTCGACCTTGAGTTCCTGGCCTACCACTCTAAGGCCAGGCAAGCATAAACCTTCATAGCAAAACCTAAGTTTGCTCCCAGTTGAGAATTTGGTTTCCATGGTCTTATATAGAAAGTATATGGAGACTTTAATGCCCTATAAGCCCTTTCCAAAGAGTAAATACAGTTCATCATTCGTAAGAGATGATGAAAATTACAATTTTGTTGAATAGGTGGAATATATATTATATATAATATATATATTTATTTTTAACATATATATAAAATATATGAAGTTACTATTCAGAGTCCTAAAATATGGATTTTTCTTACCAAGAATGAACAGTAGCTTGATCTCTAAATACAATAAAGCACCTGGTCATAGCAGAATCATAACAAATATTTGATATCAGAATGAATTCACTGTTATTTGATATCAGAATGATTTCACTGTTCAGGTGTAAAGAGGGAGTAGCTTCAGTTTTCCCCTTTCTTGCACCCCATTATTGCATCCTGGACAGAGGGGATTTTCTTGATTTTAATCTAAAGGAGAAATGTTCACTTTTGTTAAGATGGAAATTGACAACCTCAGTAGGCAGAGGCACTGTTTTTATTTGGCTGAATTCATGTTTCTAGTGATAATTCAAGTTGTAATAGGGTTTTCTCTGCCACTCCAAAATCTGAAAATGATAAGCATCTCAGCAGAGTTTCAGGATGGCCCATTACCTATTCTGTGGAAATGATATTCAAAATACCATGCTTCATCAGTGTCTTCTTTGACTTATTAATGAATGGACAACTACTGAGTTAAGACAGTGTCTTATCCTTGCTTCAAAAAAATAAAAACAAAAAAACCCCACAAACACAAAAAAAACTGTTAACAATGAAAACTTATTATGCCAGGCGTTAGTGTGGCCTGACTTGGAAATTTAGTTTCAGAGGCTTTTGTGAATATTCCAAGGAAAGAGGACCTAGGTGTATCTTGTTCCCACAGGCCGCCAATTAATATTTGCTTCACGGAGAAAAAACTAATATATAGTATAGGAGAGAACCTGACAGATGCTTAACATTATTGAGTGATGGCAATGCCCAAACTCACCTATGATCAAACACTATGAAAGTATCCTCCTAAGGATAAACTTATTACACATAAGTGAAAATTCAATTATAGAGATACTTTCAGTTCCAGCTCTGATATGCAAAAAGCTTGGAAGTTGTCACTGTATCTTGTCCTTACAAGATAATGCTGTACAAAATGAAAATCAATGACTTTTCTCAGAAGTGATTAATAAAACATGTAACTATGAAAGAATTTTAAAACTAATTATGTATGTGTATATATGTGTCTCTGAAAAATCTGGGTCAAAGGAAACTGAGGCTATCAGTATAAACTCAATTAACTTCTATCTCTTCTTACCTTTATTTCCTCCCAAACTTACCAGTATCCATCCAACTCGAAGGATACAAGTGATTTTTATATACTGTGTAAGGTTTTTTTCTTATTCATATGTCCATGTTTCCCCAATTCTCTAAATTATTAGCTACATCTTCAGGATCTCCTTTATCAGTTCCTTCATTTCAACATATAAAATATAAGTCCTTCTCATTCTAAAAAATTTTTTGCTAATTATTTTCTCTTTTCATCCAAACTCCTTCAGAGCAGCCTATTCCCACTGTCTTCACTAGGCCCGCCTGGCCCCCACAGGCAGCCCTATGCCCTCAATTTATTGCAGTCTGGCTTCTTGTCCACCACTTCACTGAACTGCTCTAAGGTCACTGGGGACCTAACTGCCCAAATCCAATGGACAGTCACATTCTCTGAAGGATGACGCTGTCATCTACTTCCTCCTTCTTGAAACTCTATCACCTCTCTCCTTCCCAGAATTGTTTCTCTGCTTATTACTTAAACGTTGTCAGTACTCACAATTCTCTGAAATCTCATCCATGTTCATGATTTTGATGACTGCTGATATGTGCTGATGACATTCAAATTTTTATCTTTCCATGTCTTCATGTGCATCTCTAGTTATCTACCAGTTTTTCTCCTGAATTCTACAGGTGCTTTAAAATTCAACATGTCCAGAAGTAAAGTCTTTTCCCCAATTCAGTTCTTTATCCCCTATTTCCAAACTCAATGATACCACCACCCAAACTTAGTCACACAGATGGGGGTCCAGCCTCCGCCTCCTACTTCTTCCTTACTTCCCAAGATCAAGTCTTGCTTGTAATTTCCTAAATAAAATTAGAACTTATTTCTTCCCTTCATCTATACCTTATTTCAGACCCCTTTCTTCTTGCTATTACATGGTCCAAAAGTTACCAAATTGCTGTTTGGTGGAACCAGTTGTTAGACACTTCTATTAAAGAGGACGCTAGAGTCAAATAGCTTTGAGGATGGCTGTGTACCATGCGCCTGCTGTGACGATCCAGAATGAACACTAGCCTACAGCAGCCCCGAGGAGCTGTACAGTAAAGAAACCTGATTAACTTTACTTAAGCCAGGTTCTCCCTTCTGCCGGCCTATAAAGCTTTCAGTAGGCACAGGAGAGGAGGTGGCAGCGTGAAAGTCCCACTCGAAAATAAAAAAACACTGCTCCTCAGAAGAGTGGGGCATAATTGTCTCCAGGCTTCTTCAGATTCCTCATCCATACTGACGTCAGTGGTCTAAAATGCCACCTGAACTTGTCCTTTCCATTCTTGGCTATTTTCTGAGGAAACAGCTCCACGCACATGGGTGGTAAAGAGCCGCTCTCCTCCTCCTCGCTGCCTCCTTTAGGGGCACTTGCCACTGCCTGGGGACACTGCACTGATCCTGCAGAGCCTGTGCCTGTGGCTCCGTAACACACACCTCGCACACTCACGGCTCTGGACTTCCGCTGTCCACTCTGCCTTGAGTATCCTTGCCTTTCACTGCTGACTCACCAGTTTCTCAGGAGTCCTTTAAGATTTAGCTTGGGGACTGCCTCTTTAGATGACTTTTCTATGCCTCACAGCTCCCCCTCTTCTTCCACAAACACTGACTAAATGCCCTGAATATGCCCGTCATAGCATGTCACGTGCAGGATGAGACATCTGCTGTGCGTCTTCCCCTCTCACTCCACTGCTAAAGGGCCAACGCTACATCTTGCTCATTGTTTCACTCCTCTAACACTCAATCCATGACTAATGAACTAACTAGTACTGTAGTAGCCCTATTAGTAACAATCAGGCAGGACCTTTTAGAAGAAATCTGACACTCCAGCTTTTCTCTGATCTCACCTTTCAGTCTGATTGAACTAAAGACTTATCTGTGCATGTTTTACCAGGGAGACATAATTGAATCCAGAGATGTGTCATCACATACTCTTACGTACTCTGCCGTTTAAAAATTCTGCTCAGATGGGGGAAGGAGACAGGTGTGCTTTCTGACAGCCCCACTCTTTTGCATCTCTAGTGCTCACTGGCTTCTCTCTCGGTGCCTTCCTTAAACCCTTCTTCTCTTAACAACAAGGAAACATAGTAACAAAGTAATTAAGAGCCTGGGTTCTGCCTATCTGTGAAACTGAAACATAACCAAGGACATAGAGAATAGACTGGTGGTTGCCAAGGGAGAGGGGATGGGAGAAGGTTGGACTGGGAGTTTGGGAGTAGCAGATGCAAACTGCTGTATATACAGGATGGATAAAAAAAAGGTCCTACATGGGACTTCCCTGGTGGCGCAGTGGTTAAGAATACGCCTGCCAATGCAGGGGACACGGGTTCGAGCCCTGGTCCGGGAAGATCCCACATACCAGAGAGCAACTAAGCCCGATGCCACAACTACTGAAGTCCATGCACCTAGAGCCCGTGCTCTGCAACAAGAGAAGCCACCACAATGAGAAGCCCGTGCACCGCAACTAGAGAAAGCCTGTGTGCAGCAACGAAGGCCCAACGCAGCCAAAAATTAAAAAAAATAATAAATATATTTATTTAAAAAAAAGTGGATGTATTTTAAAAAACCCAGAAAGGTCCTACTGTAGAGCACAGGGAACTATATTCAATATCCTGTGATAAACCATAATGGAAAAGAATATGAAGAAGAATGTCTATGCATGTATAATTAAGTCACTTTCCTGTACAACAGTAATTAACACAACACTGTAATTCAACTGTACGTCAATAAAAAATAAAATTAAAAAACAATTGCCAGAAAAATAATCACATAAAGGGGACTTCCCTGGTGGTCCAGTGGTTAAGACTTCGCCTTCCAATGGAGGTGGTGAGGGTTCGATCCCTGGTCAGGGAGCTAAGATCCCACATGCCTTGTGGCCAAAAAACCAAAATATAAAACAGAAGCAATACTGTAACAAATACAATAAACACTTTAAAAATGGTCGACATACAAAAAAACTTTAAAGAAAAAAATCACATAAATCAGAAACAAAGGAAACATAATAAAGTCCATACATTAAAAAAAAAAAGAGCATGGGTTCGGGTTAAATCGCAGCTTCCCACTTACTTACAGCTGTGTAATTCTGGGCAACTCACATAATATCTCCTCAGACTCCTCATCTATAAATGGGGATGGTAACAGTTCCCAACCTCATAGCGTTGCTGTAATCCATAAACACGGTTAAGTGCCTTGGTAAATGTTTGAGGCTCTCTGGTTACTGTGAATTAAAATATGTCAATGGCTTCTGGCCATGTGATTTATAATAGTTTGACATTTAACCAAATGGTAAAAGTATTCCATTTATTATTCCCATCTCTTTTTACCCCTTACCCTGTTTTGGTGTTTATGTTTTCTCCCACCACAGAGTGTTAGTTCCAGGAGAGTAAAGGCTTTATTTTGTTCACTGCTGAAAGCAATAGCACCCAGAAAAGTACTGTACATATGAAGCCCTCAGTAAACACTAGCTGAATGAATGGTGCAAACTGTCACAAGGAAAAATACACCAAAACTTTCATTATAATAAAAAAGAATAGATAAATCTTTCTCTAATGGCTTCCAGTCAAGTATTTTAAAACACCATATGCTATAATAAAAACATAAGCAATTTATTAAAATTTGAAGGCAAAAGCATAATTTTAAAAGATTTTAAAAGATTTAGACCTATGTTAGGTGTGATAGAGTATGGATGCTTTCTTGAAATTCACAATCAGATCCAAGAGTATCACTTTCAGAATGTTCTAGTAGACTGAGTTTACTTTTAGTTGTCTTTGAAGAAACAGTCACTATTGTACTGTCTTTCTTAACAGAAATGTGCTTTTTCGAAGACTCACTTCTAATTGGTTCATTAAGCAAAGAATTATTTTGCCCAATTCCTTTGCTTTTCTGCTTTACAGGTGAGTCAGAGCAGGAATGCAGGTTCTTCCCAGGTTGTTTCTTAGGAGAGTAGTTTTGGGTATATTCACCTGCTTTGGTCATTTTCTCTGAAGAAGACCTGCTATTTCTAGATAATTCCTCTTCTTTTCTTTCACTTCCAGTTCCAGAAATGACGTCTGCTGAAGGAGAACATGTTCTAGCAATGAAATCTTCAAAAGACTCCTGCCGCTGCTCTGTGACTGCGACCCCCAGGTTGTCTTTGGAAGTTTCTAAGGCCTCCTGAGTAGAGACTGGGACATGGAAGGAGTCGAGAGGCAAAGGAATCCTAACATCACCTGCAATTTTCTGAAACCAGGGGAAAAAACAAAAGACAAGACAAAAATTCAGTGATGAACAAAGCCAACCATTAAAAAGTAGAGTTCAAAATTTCAATGTTACTCTGTGATCTTATTATTAACACAGTCAATTGATTCTTCAGAAGATTTCAGAGCCAGTTTTTCTCTAATTATATCCTGCCAAGTGATTCTCAGCTTAACCTAGCTATATCCAAGGCTATGTCCACTACATTTTCAGACTTTGGTGACAGGGGTAGTTATTACCCATTTCCTTTCCCTCACTAAAAATAAAACCCTATTCTGTAAGATAATTAATTTCTTTTCTATCCTCCAGGCACATGTAAACAGTATATAATATAGTTTGTGACCAGACTGTGTTCTCAAGCTGTCAGTTCCCAAGACCAGTCTGAGATTGGTTGAAGGGGGCTCCAAGCAAGGCTAGAGGAAAAGCTGACAGGTTTTCCCCTCCCATTCCCATAACCAGGTGATTCACTGTCATATGTTACCTATTAGCTATGTCTGGATTACTTATTTTAAAAATTATATCAGTATGTGTACCTTCATTAGTGTTCCTTCATTGTAAGCTGACTGCATACAAATAGAAACCTAGATAAAATATGAATAGAATAGACATTTATACAATTTAAAATCTGGAATATTTTCTCTAATGTTTTCTTTCTTCATTAAGGATAGTTTGCTTTAACTCATAAATTTTCTAAAGAACTTCCAGTCTCCTTATTTACAACAATACAGTATCATGAAATGGGCACACATTTACTAATCTCAGATTTGGAAAGGATTCCAGAATCTTCTAGCTCCTGAGCATGTGAACTACTAGAGACTGATCATTATTGTTTTCTCCCTGACTTGGTCATTTCCTTTTTGCTAATCACTCTTAGAATCCTTAAGTGCTGTCCTCTCCACTTACTTGGAGATTTTGTGTTAGTCCTGGGGCACTCTGCTTTGATTCTGATTTTTCTTCTTCAAGTGGCTTCTTTTCTTCTTTAGGTAGACTACTAACAGTAGAATTCATCTGGGGACGACCTAGTAAATGAAAATCTGACTGCTCTATACCAGCCATTGTGGCCAGCTGCCCAAGCCTGGACCAGAGGAGGAAAGGGGAAAAGACAAAGGTTATTATAATCACAGAAGAGCAGTTTAGATTTCCCCAGACCTACAATCATGAAATACTTCTAAAATCTTAAAAGCTAACATCCTACTCCAGACTACAAGCCTCTCTCTCCCCCAAATTCTCAGCCCTTTCCAGATTCATCCTCTAGGACACATCCCATCTCCTTACCTATTACCGTTCCATTTTAAACACTGTCTCACTAGCAATTTCAACATCTACCACGCACCTCGTCCACTACCTCTCACACCTCTATTCCCACGCTTCTTTCCCACCTCTCCTCCAGTTTCCAAGAATGTGTTTGTTCCTTCCTTCCCAACACCAACACCAACTCATTCACTGACAAAACACTACTCCATCAACTATCAATCTCCACTTCCCTCTTTCAGCAAAATCGCTCATGGTTGAGAACCACTGACCTATATCTCCCATGCAGATTAATAATAATAATCTTTTAATTTTTAAAAATAACTTTAATTCAAACTTATCAAACAAGCAAAATAAGTGAAAGATAAGACAATTCTTATGCATTCCCGAATATTTTCAATGAAAACTGCCTTCAATTTAGTCCTTACAATAAACTATACCTACTAATTACTCTGTCTACAGGTTACTCTTTTATACTGGGCTCCCCACTCTACCAAAGCAGGCTTCCCTATTTGCATTTCTTAAAAAATTTAATTCCTCAATTTAAAAAGTCAACTATATTACCTATAATTACACTAAATATGGCCACAGAAGTGATGAAAATTGCTCCAGTTCCTCAGCAAACTACCATTATAGTCGCAAAGAGAAGAACGCCATGAAGAGAAATGAACTAACCCAGCATCTTTAAGGAGATCCAAGAAAGCATGGAACTTGTGAAAAGAATTCTCAATGCTGCCCAAAACACCTTCATCATCCAGGATCATGCTTGTCAATGAGTGGGCATGAAGGGCTTCAGACAAACAGAAATTTATATTTCTTAACTGGGCATTTTCATGTTCCAGCTATAAAAGAAGACTAAAAATGTCTGACATGATTTTTTCTCATTGTCATCAAAAGTAGTCTTGCTTAGTTTCCAGGAACAAAACTAAAACACTCAAAATGTAATTAATCTGTAATTAACCTAACTCTCCACCAGTAAATACAGAGACCATATCACATAGTAACCAAAACCCACAGGCACCCAATAAAGTTTCCTATATAACGCTTAGGTGGTATATAAATAAACCAACGTTACCGTTTTATTAATGATCTTTCACAAAAGATCACATTTCTAACTGGTTCAATTCATAACGGAGCCTCATTCCACATCAGAAAATTACCTGCTTTAAGTTTCTCTTAAATTGGAAAGTGAATTATAGAATCTGATCTGAACAAAACATATTACAACTCTGCTGAATGTTAAGAATTAACTTTAGTGAGCAAAATATCTAATGCTTACGTTTAAAAGTCCTAAATCATACCCAACCCAATTTATTAAATGTACAATCACCAATATTTTCTTTGGCTTCTTGAAAATATTCACCCCCGTGCACTCTTCCCCTTTTGCTCATCATCTATGCACTTAAAAGCCCCTGTAAGCGCAACTCTAGTATTTCTCAGAAAGGCCGTTAATGTTCATGATGCCCCTTTTGCCTTACATGAGCAGGTGCTCAACGTTTATTGAATGAGTGTCCGCCAATCCAATGGATGCACTTTCAAAAATTCCTCCCTACACTCACCCTGTGATAAATTATATTTAGATAGAACTTTTTAGATTATGCCCTGCTTTCATGCACATTACCTAATGTAATTCTCATGCCATATATATATATATATATATATATATATATATATATACACACATATTGGTTTGTTTTTCTTTTTTTTTTTTTTTTTCTGTACGCGGGCCTCTCACTGCTGTGGCCTCTCCCGCTGCGGAACACAGGCTCCGGACGCGCAGGCCCAGCTGCTGCACGGCACGCGGGATCCTCCCAACCGGGGCACGAACCCGCGTCCCCTTCATCGGCAGGCGGACTCCCAACTACTGCGCCACCAGGGAAGCCCCCTCATGGTATATATTTTTATCTTTCATTGCATTCTTAGAAGTTTTCCAATATCTTAAATTTATTTAAATGATTCACTTTGCTAATTCACTGCCAGGACAGTCTCATCATGTCTTTTATGTTACTGTATATACAATATATGCACAAAAAGTGCCTTCTTGAATCAAAGAATCATGAACAGGAAATATGCTAATGTCATATAAAAGCACACACACACACACACACACACACACACACACAAAACCAGATTTTCACATTTTTAAAAACATGCTTTCTGGAATATAGATCATATGATCACTAAATACCAGTAAATGCAAAAGTCCATATGATACAACCAATTTGCAACATATTACAGTTTTAAAGCTTACAAATTATGTGTATATGGCTTAAAATCAAATCAAAATAAAACCAAAACACTCTCAAAAGCAGAAGAAGAAACTTGTTTACCTCACTGACTCGTTTATCAACCTTCAGTCTTATTACTCTTTCCTCCTTTAACTGCTTTAGGCACTCCTCCAGGTTTTCCTAAACAAACAGAGTAAATGTTATAACTAATTCGTAGTATAATAGCCAAAAGCCTTTCCAGCTATAGGACTCATCAGGATTTAGGGGCAGAGCCAGAAGCGAACTCAGATTTTAGTCTGCTACTGGTAGTATCATACCATGCTAGTGAAATGAATTATCAAAATCTATCAAATTAGCATAGTAAAAATTTATTTAAATTCCACTCTTTCCAACATAAGTTTGTGGCAGCCCACCATAAAAGGCATATGCGTATAACACAGTAAGTCAGAAATAAGAAGACCAAGAAAGAAAAATTCTATTTTTATTTGTGGGTCTCTTTATAGCAGGAAGTCCTATTAATGAACATGCTTAACATACCTGAATTGCATAATTGCAGATTCAAAAGCATGTTTTTAAAAAGTAATCACTTTTAAAGCAATTTACAGTCAAGCACTGTTCCTGGAGTTCCCTGGGTATCAAATAATCTAATCATCAAAACACTAAGAGGGGGCTTCCCTGCTGGCACAGTGGTTAAGAATCCGCCTGCCAGTACAGGGGACACAGGTTCGAGCCCTAGGCTGGGAAGAACCCACATGCCGCGGAGCAACTAAGCCCGTGCGCCACGACTACTGAGCCTATGCTCTAGAACCCACGTGCCACAACTACTGAAGCCTGCGCGCTAGAGCCTGTGCTCCGCAATAAGGGAAGCCATCGCGCCGCAACGAAGAGTAGCCCCCGGCTCGACGCAACTGGAGAAAGCCCCCGAGCAGCAACGAAGACCCAACGCGGCCCAAAATAAATAAATAAAATAAATTTATAAAACAAAAAACCCTACGAGGAAAGAACGATCACTAACTCCATGTTATTTTACAGATGAGGGAAACAGAGGCAGAGAAGTAGAGTAAGTAGAGCAGCACAGCCAAGGTCACACCACTAAGTAGCAGAGCCACACTGTGGACTCAGGACGCTGGGTGCCATTCCTGCTCACAGAGGTGGCAGTCTTCCCATTCACCAAGGTCACTGAAATAAAATGAACACTGATAAACTCTCTTAGGAGTTTTAGGAACTAAGACACTTCGGTCCTTGAAGTGGGGACACTGCTTGCAATAGGCAGAATTCTAACAGAGCCCCTAAGACTCCTACTTACTGAAGTACACAAACCTTCCACTTATCCAATCAAACTCTAAATCTAGCTGTAGTGAAGGGATTTTGCAGACGGAATTAAGGTTCAAAATCAGTTGATTTTTTAAGATAGGGAGATTATTCTAGGTGGATATGGCCTACTCAGGCACCCCATGAAAAGGACCTGAACTCTTCCTGAATTGAAGTACAAAAGGGACAAGAGGGAGACTCTCCATTGCTGGCTCTGAAGAAGTCCAATGCTGCGGCAGGGAAGGCAAGCGAGAGGCCTCTAGGAGCTGAGACTGTCCCCCGACTGACAGCCAGCAAGGAAATGGGGACCTCTGTCCTGCAACTGCAGAATCTGAATTATGCCAACAAGCCGAAGAAGCCTGGAGGCACTCTTTCCCAGAGCCTCTGGATGCTAACACAGCCTGACTGACATCTTGATTTCAGCTCTGTGACCCACACAAACTATGGTGAACATCCAACGTTTGGGGCTCAATGTCTTACACTTACATTTCACGTGCTTTAACACTCTCAGGAGGGAACTCACATGTTCCCGTGTGTATCTGAGCAGGAAACCCAGTCACGCTGTGCCTGGACTTCTGACCTGCAGAACTGTGAGCTAGTCAAATAGGTACTGTTTTCAGTCAGTAAGAGTGTAGTAAAAGAATTAATATTCTACTCAACCTCCAGGTTCGTGAACAAAATAAGTGACTGTCATTGTTTTAGGCCACTGTTTCGGGGTGGTTTCTTAGGCAGCGATAAACAATCAGAATACCTATACTTATGAAAACAGTACGGTATATTTATACCTTTTAACTGCTCTGAACAATCACTTAAAGAATGAGGAACTCTATTATATGCCATCATTGGGAGAGGAACTGGTATCACTTTCAGGAGAGTAGCTCTTGGTACCTAACAACAATTCTACATCAGGAGTTTACCCTAAGGAAATCAAAGATGTGGGCAAAGATTTATCTACCAACATGATGTCATAAGATTGTTTATAACCAAACCCTAGAAGAAAGCTAAGAGCCTCCAAATTGGGACTGGTTTAAACAAAAACAGCTCACCGTCTGAAGGAATGCGCTATGAAGCCACTAAGAAAAGAATGACAACAGGTGTCAACCAGAGTTAATGAATGGGCTTCAGGAGTTCTACATTCATAATTATCTGTGCGTTTTTCCTGGGAGACGGTGCATAAGCTTAATCAAATTCTCTGATGTAGAAGAGTATTTAGTGACATGGCAAAATATTTTTGATACTTCTTTAAGACGAAAGAGCAGATTAGGTGTGTGTACATGCAGAGGTGGCTTTTATTTCCTTCAATGAGTTGTTCATTGTTTTCAAAAATTTGCTCAATGAACATATACTTTTATATTCAGATCATGTTTAAAAAATTGACAGTCTAAGAACTTCAAATTCTTTAACGTTTCATTACTAAAGCCAGCCAAGTTTTCAATGGGGAAAAAGGGGAAAAAATTGCAAAATTCCTCTACTTTCAATATAATGGTTCAATAAATCTTCTAAAACCGATTTTAAGGAAATTCTAAACAAATAAACGAACAAAAAAACCCTCACCACAGTCAGAGGAAAGTAGAGTAAAACATCCTGACTGGTTCTAAATAGCACATCAAAGTGCAGTTACATGGAATAGTTTCTCCCTCTAATGGAGGGAATTAGTACACAGTATTAAATTTTTGTGAAAAACTGTGTCCTCGAGGACTTCCGGGAAGATGGCTGAAGAGTAAGACACGGAGATCACCTTCCTCCCCACAGATACACCAGAAATACATCTATGCGTGGAACAACTCCTACGGAGCACCTACTGAACGCTGGCAGAAGACCTCAGACCTCCCAAAAGGCAAGGAACCCCCCACGTACCTGGTTAGGGCAAAAGAAAAAACTAAACAGAGACAAAAGGATAGGGACGGGTCCTGCACCAGCGGGAGAGAGCTGTGAAGGAGGAAAAGTGTCCACACACTAGGAGCCCCTTCGCGGGCGGAGACTTCGGGTGGCGGAGTGGGGGAGCTTGGGAGCCGCGGAGGAGAGCACAGCAACAGGGGTGCGGAGGGCAAAGCGGCGAGATTCCCACACAGAGGATCGGGCCGACCGGCACTCACCAGCCGAGAGGCTTGTCTGCTCACCCGCCGGGGCGGGCGGGGCTGGGAGCTGAGGCTCCGGCTTCTGTCGGAGCGCCGGGAGAGGACTGAGGTTGGCGGCGTGAACACAGCCTGCAGGGCGTTAGTGCACCACGGCTAGCCAGGAGGGAGTCCGGGGAAAAGTCTGGACCTGCCGAATAGGCAAGAGACTTTTTCTTCCCTCTTTGTTTCCTGGTGCACGAGAAGAGGGGATTAGGAACGCTGCTTGGGAGAGCTCCGGAGACGGGCGCGAGCCGCGGCTGAAAGTGCGGAGCCCAGAGACAGACATGAGACGCTAGGGCCGCTGCTGCCGCCACCAAGAAGCCTGTGTGCGGGCACAGGTCACTATCCACACCCCCTTCCGGGAAGCCTGTGCAGCCCGCCACTGCTGGGGTCCCGGGATCCAGGGACAACTCCCCCGGGAGAACGCACGGCGCGCCTCAGGCTAGCAACGTCACGTTGGCCTCTGCCGCCGCAGGCCCGCCCCACACTCCGTGACCCTCCCTACCCACCCCCCCACCCCCCCACACAACCCCCCACCCCCCGCCTGAGTGAGCCAGAGCCTCCGAATCAGCGGCTGCTTTAACCCCGTCCTGTCTGAGCAAAGAACAGACGCCCTCCGGCGACCTACACGCACAGGCAGGGCCAAATCCAAAGCTGAGTCCCTGGGAGTTGTGAGAACAAAGAAGAGAAAGGGAAATCTCTCCCAGCAGCCTCAGAAGCAGCGGATTAAAGCTCCACAATCAACTTGATGTACCCTGCATCTGTGGAATACCTGAATAGACAACGAATCATCCCAAATTAAGGAGCCCTGTGGATGAAAGGCTCTTGGTGCTGCAGCCAGGAGTCAGTGCTGTGCCTCTGAGGTGGGAGAGCCAACTTCAGGACACTGGTCCACAAGAGGCCTCCCAGCTGCACATAATATCAAACAGCAAAAATCTCCCAGAGATCTCCATCTCAACGCCAGCACCCAGCTTCACTCAACGACCAGCAAGCTACAGTGCTGGACATCCTATGCCAAACAACTAGCAAGACAGGAACACAACCCCACCCATTAGCAGAGAGGCTGCCCAAAATCATAATAAGTCTACAGACACCCCAAAACACACCACCAGACGTGGACCTGCCCACCAGAAAGACAAGATCCAGCCTCATCCACCAGAACACAGGCACTAGTACCCTCCACCAGGAAGCCTACACAACCCACTGAACCAACCTTAGCCACTGGGGACAGACACAAAAAACAACAGGAACTACGAACCTTCAGCCTGCAAAAAGGAGACCCCAAACACAGTAAGATAAGCAAAATGAAAAGACAGAAAAACACACAGCAGATGAAGGAGCAAGATAAAAACCCACCAGACCTAACAAATGAAGAGGAAATAGGCAGTCTACCTGAAAAAGAATTCAGAATAATGATAGTAAAGATGATCCAAAATCTTGGAAATAGAATAGACAAAATGCAAGAATCAGTTAACAAGGACCTAGAAGAACTAAAGATGAAACAAACAATGATGAACAACACAATAAATGAAATGAAAAATACTCTAGATGGGATCAATAGCAGAATAACTGAGGCAGAAGAACGGATAAGTGACCTGGAAGATAAAATAGTGGAAATAACTACTGCAGAGCAGAATAAAGAAAAAAGAATGAAAAGAACTGAGGACAGTCTCAGAGACCTCTGGGACAACATTAAACACACCAACATTCGAATTATAGGGGTTCCAGAAGAAGAAGAGAAAAAGAAAGGGACTGAGAAAATATTTGAAGAGATTATAGTTGAAAACTTCCCTAATATGGGAAAGGAAATAGTTAATCAAGTCCAGGAAGCACAGAGAGTCCTATACAGGATATATCCAAGGAGAAATATGCCAAGACACATATTAATCAAACTGTCAAAAATTAAATACAAAGAAAACATATTAAAAGCAGCAAGGGAAAAACAACAAATAACACACAAGGGAATCCCCATAAGGTTAACAGCTGATCTTTCAGCAGAAACTCTGCAAGCCAGAAGGGAGTGGCAGGACATATTGAAAGTGTTGAAGGAGAAAAACCTGCAACCAAGATTACTCTACCCAGCAAGGATCTCATTCAGATTTGATGGAGAAATTAAAACCTTTACAGACAAGCAAAAGCTGAGAGAGTTCAGCACCACCAAACCAGCTCTACAACTGCTACAGGAACTTCTCTAGGCAAGAAACACAAAAGAAGGAAAAGACCTACAATAACGAACCCAAAACAATTAAGAAAATGGGAATGGGAACACACATATCGATAATTACCTTAAATGTAAATGGACTAAATGCTCCCACCAAAAGACACAGATTGGCTGAATAGATACAAAAACAAGACGCATATATTTGCTGTCTACAAGAGACCCACTTCAGACCTAGAGACACATACAAACTGAAAGTAAGGGGATGGAAAAAGGTATTTCATGCAAATGGAAACCAAAAGAAAGCTGGAGTAGCAATTCTCACATCAGACAAAATAGACTTTAAAACAAAGACTATTAGAAGAGACAAAGAAGGACACTACATAATGATCAAGGGATCGATCCAAGAAGAAGATATAACAATTGTAAATATTTATGCACCCAACATAGGAGCACCACAATACATAAGGCAAATACTGACAGCCATAAAAGGGGAAATCGACAGTAACACATTCATAGTAGGGGACTTTAACACCCCACTTTCACCAATGGACAGATCATCCAAAATGAAAATAAATAAGGAAACACAAGCTTTAAATGATACATTAAATGAGATAGAATTGATATTTATAGGACATTCCATCCAAAAACAACAGAATACACATTTTTCTCAAGTGCTCATGGAACATTCTCCAGGATAGATCATATCTTGGGTCACAAATCAAGCCTTGGTAAATTTAAGAAAATTGAAATTGTATCAAGTATCTTTTCCGACAACAACGCTATGAGACTCGATATCAATTACAGGAAAAGATCTGTAAAAAATACAAACACATGGAGGCTAAACAATACACTACTTAATAACGAAGTGATCACTGAAGAAATCAAAGAGGAAATCAAAAAATACCTAGAAACAAATGACAATGGAGACACGACGACTCAAAATCTATGGGATGCAGCAAAAGCAGTTCTAAGAGGGAAGTTTATAGCAATACAATCCTACCTTAAGAAGCAGGAAACATCTCGAATAAACAACCTAACCTTGCACCTAAAGCAATTAGAGAAAGAAGAACAAAAAAACCCCAAAGTTAGCAGAAGGAAAGAAATCATAAAAATCAGATCAGAAATAAATGAAAAAGAAATGAAGGAAACGATAGCAAAGATCAATAAAACTAAAAGCTGGTTCTCTGAAAGGATAAACAAAATTGATAAACCATTAGCCAGACTCATCAAGAAAAAAAGGGAGAAGACTCAAATCAATAGAATTAGAAATGAAAAAGGAGAAGTAACAACTGACACTGCAGAAATACAAAGGATCATGAGAGATTACTACAAGCAACTCTATGCCAATAAAATGGACAACCTGGAAGAAATGGACAAATTCTTAGAAAGGCACAACCTGCCAAGACTGAATCAGGAAGAAATAGAAAATATGAACAGACCAATCACAAGCACTGAAATTGAAACTGTGATTAAAAATCTTCCAACAAGCAAAAGCCCAGGACCAGATGGCTTCACAGGCGAATTCTGTCAAACATTTAGAGAAGAGCTATCACCTATCCTTCTCAGACTCTTCCAAAATATAGCAGAGGGAGGAACACTCCCCAACTCATTCTACGAGGCCACCATCACCCTGATACCAAAACCAGACAAGGATGTCACAAAGAAAGAAAACTACAGGCCAATATCACTGATGAACATAGATGCAAAAATCCTCAACAAAATACTAGCAAACAGAATCCAACAGCACATTAAATGGATCATACACCATGATCAAGTGGGGTTTATTCCAGGAATGCAAGGATTCTTCAATATACGCAAATCAATCAACGTGATACACCATATTAACAAATTGAAGGAGAAAAACCATATGATCATCTCAATAGATGCAGAGAAAGCTTTTGACAAAATTCAACACCCATTTATGATAAAAACCCTGCAGAAAGTAGGCATAGAGGGAACTTTCCTCAACATAATAAAGGCCATATATGACAAACCCACAGCCAACATCTTCCTCAATGGTGAAAAACTGAAAGCATTTCCACTAAGATCAGGAACAAGACAAGGTTGCCCACTCTCACCACTCTTATTCAACATAGTTTTGGAAGTTTTAGCCACAGCAATCAGAGAAGAAAAGGAAATAAAAGGAATCCAAATCGGAAAAGAAGAAGTAAAGCTGTCGCTGTTTGCAGATGACATGATACTATACATAGAGAATCCTAAAGATGCTACCAGAAAACTACTAGAGCTAATCAATGAATTTGGTAAAGTAGCAGGATACAAAATTAATGCACAGAAATCTCTGGCATTCCTATACACTAAGGATGAAAAATCTGAAAGTGAAATCAAGAAAACACTCCCATTTACCACTGCAATAAAAAGAATAAAATATCTAGGAATAAACCTACCTAAGGAGACAAAAGACCTGTATGCAGAAAATTATAAGACACTGATGAAAGAAATTAAAGATGATACAAATAGATGGAAAGATATACCATGTTCTTGGATTGGAAGAATCAACATTGTGAAAATGACTCTACTACCCAAAGCAATCTACAGATTCAATGCAATCCCTATCAAACTACCACTGGCATTTTTCACAGAACTAGAACAAAAAATTTCACAATTTGTATGGAAACACAAAAGACCCCGAATAGCCAAAGCA
>NW_020837995.1:15485573-15489731 GCF_003676395.1 Aethalodelphis obliquidens | reverse complement strand
GGAGAACAGTACGGACGTTCCTTAAGAAACTAAAAATAGAACTACAATATGACCCAGCAATCCCACTACTGGGCATATACCCAGAGAAAACCATAACTCAAAAAGAGTCATGTACCACAGTGTTCACTGAAGCTCCATTTACTATAGCCAGGACATAGAAGCAACCTAAGTGTCCATCAACAGAGGAATGGATACAGAAGATGTGGCACATATATACAATGGAATATTACTGAGCCATAAAAAGAAACGAAATTGAGTTATTTGTAGTGAGGTGGATGGACGAAGAGTCTGTCATACAGCGTGAAGTAAGTCAGAACGAGAAAAACAAGTACCGTATGCTAACACGTATATACGGACTCTAAAAAAAAAATGGTCATGAAGGACCTAGGGGCAGGATGGGAATAAAGACGCAGACCTACTAGATAATGGACTTGAGGACACGGGGAGGAGGAAGGGTAAGCAGGGACAAAGTGAGAAGTTGGCATGTACATATATACATTACCAAATGTGAAACTGATAGCTAGTGGGAAGCAGCCCCATAGCACAGGGAGATCAGCTCGGTGCTGTATGTCCACCTAGAGGGTTGGGATAGGGAGGGTGGGAGGGAGACGCAAGAGGGAGGAGATATGGGGATATATGTATATGTATATCTGATTCACTTTGTTATAAAGCAGAAACTAACACAACAGTGTAAAGCAATTATACTCCAATAAAGATGTTAAAAAAAAAAGAAAAACTGAGTTATTTGTAGTGAAGTGGATGGACCTAGACTCTTTCCTACAGAGTGAAGTAAGTCAGAAAGAGAAAAACAAATTCTGTATGCTAACACATATATGTGGAATATAAAAAAAAAATGGTTCTTAAGAACCTAGGGGCTGGACAGGAATAGAGATGCATACATAGAGAATGGCCTTGAGGACACAGGGAGGGGGACGGTTAAGTGGGACGAAGTGAGAGTGGCATGGACATATATACACTACCAAATGTAAAATAGCTAGCTAGTTGGAAGCAGCCACATAGCATAGGGAGATCAGCCTGGTGTTTTTGACCACCTAGAGGAGTGGGATAGGAAGGGTGGGAGGGAGATGCAAGAGGGAGGAGATATGGGGATATATGTATATGTATAGCTGACTCACTTTGTTATAAAGGAGAAACTAACACACCATTGTAAAGCAGTTATACTCCAATAAATATGTTAAAAAAAAAGAAATGAAAACAGAAAAGTTCCACCTGATACCACAGAAATACAAAGGATCATAAGAGACTACTACAAACTACTGTATGCCAATAAAATGGATATCCTCTAAGAAAAGGATAGATTCTTAGAAATGTACTATATCCCAAAACTGAACAAAGAAGAAACAAGAAATATAGAGAATAATTTACCAGAAAACTACTAGAGCTCAATGCATTTGGTAAAGTTTCAGTATACAAAACTAATACACAGAAATTGGTTGCATTTCTAAACACTAACAAACTATCATAAAGAGAAATTAAGGAAACAATCTCATTTACCATTGCATCAAAACCAGTAAGATACCTAGTAATAAATCTACCTAAGGAGGTAAAAGACATCATACTTGGAAAATGATAAGACAATGAGGAAAGAAATTGATGACAACACAGATGGAAAGATATACTGTGTTCTTGGATTGCCAGATTTAATACTGTTAAAATGACCATACTACCCAAGGCAATCTACAGATTCAATACAATCAAAATACCGATGACAATTTTCACAGAAAAATTTTTAAATTTATATGGAGACACAAAGACCCCACAGAGCCAAAATAACCTTGAGAAAGAAGAACAGAGCTGTAGGAATCATGCTTCCTCACTTCAGACTATACTATAAAGCTACAGTCATTTTAAAAGAGTATAGTACTGGCACAAAAACAGACACAGAGATCAATGGAATAGAGAGCCCAGAAATAAACCCACACACTTATGTTCAATTAATCTCTGACAAAGGAGTCAAGAGTATATAATGGGGAAAAAACAGTCTCTTCAATAAGTGGTGCTGGGCAAACTGGACAGCTACATGTGAAAGAATAAAATTAGAACATTATCTACAAGCAAAAGTAAACTCAAAATAGATTAAAGACCTAAGTATAATAGTGGAAACCATAAAACCTTTAGATGAAAACATAGGCACAGCAGTCTTTGACATCAATTGTAGCAATATGGTTTTAGATTTGTCTCCTAAACCAAAGGAAATAAAAGCAAAATAAATAGAACCTAATTCAACTTAAAAACTTTTGCACAATAAAGGAAACCACTGACAAAATGAAAAGAAACCTATTGAATGGGAGAACATTTGCTAATGATATGACCAATAAGGGGTGAGAAATGTAATATTTCCTGCCATATCAGTAAACAAAAGATGTCACGGTCATCAACAATTGCAGCCCTCTAACGTGAGCCCTGAGGGAACTCAGGAAGGAAAAGAGTACCTGCCATCTAGCAGCTATCAGACTGCAGCCATTCCCTATGGTGGGCCCTGAGGAAACTCAGGATGTGAAAATACAGGATACTGGCCCCATAAAGCTGAGGTGCATATCAAAGGAATGAGTTCAGTGAGCCCAGACTCTTGCATTTTCCCACACATAGAAAAGCGCTAAATTCCTTAAAGAAAACCAGATATCCGAAGTTGGCAATAATCTCTTGATGTTCCTGACTACCTGCCCTTTGTTGCAAAACTTCTGTATAACCTGGTTCCCCCCCCACTCACCTCCCTGAAGCAGTTCTCTCAGGGTTATTTGAGATGCTGCCTCCCAGGCTTGAAGCCCTAAAAATTCCCACTGAATAAAACATAACTCTCAACTTTTAGGTTGTGAATAATGTTTTAAAGTCAACAGGGGTTAATATGCAACATGTATAAACAGTTCATACAGCTCAACATAAAAAAAAAAAAGCCTAACTTTTAAAATGGGCAGAAGACCTGAATAGACATTTTTTTCCGAAGAAGACATACAGATGGCCAACAGGCACATGAAAAGTGAACACTGCTAATCAGAGAAATACAAATTAAAAGCACAATGAGATATCACATCACACCTGTTAGAATGGCTATCATCAAAAAGAACACAACAAATGTTTACGTGAATGTTGAAAAAAAGGAACCCTGGTACACTGTTGATAGGAACGTAAATTGGTGCATCCACTGTGGAAAACAAAAAACTAAAAACAGAACCACAATATGACCCAGCAGTTCCACTCCCGTGTACATATCCAAAAAAAAACCCACCAATTTGAAGAGATACACGTACCCCAATGTTCACAGCAGCATTGTTTGCAATTGCCAAGATATGGAAGCAACCCAATTATTCATCCACAGATGAATGGATGAAGATGATGTGTATAATAGAATACTACTCAGCCACACACAAAAAATGAAATTTTGCCATTTGCAACAACATGGATGGACCTGGAGTATACTTGCTGAGTGAAATAAATTAGAGGCATATACTCTGTTATCACTTATATGTGGAATGTAAAAAATAAAATGAATACAATGAGACAGAAACAGACATGCAGCTAGAGAGAACAAGTAGTGGTTACCAGTGGGAAGAGGGAACGAGAGAGGGGCAATAAAAGGGTAGGGGATTAAGAGGTACAAACTATTACATGTAAGATAAGCAAGCTACAAGGATTCGTTGTACAGCACAGGGAATATAACCAATATCTTATAATAGTTATAAATGTGTAGCTCTTAAAAATTTCAAATCACTATGTTGTACACCTGTAACATATAATATTTACGTCAACCATATCGCAATGAAAAAAGTTAAAACAAAAAACTGTGTTCAGGTCTTAGTTCCCTTTCTAAGTTATTTAGCCAGGGCAACTCAGTGTCTGAGCTTTGTTTCCCTCATCAATATTTGGAGGTTAATAATAACACCTTCCCTATGCCCTCACAGAATCAGTATTGCCCAATATATTTTAAATCTAACACCCCTAGCTTAAGAAGCACTTGTGAACAGTGTATCTCTGAACCTCATCCCAGTCCTCAGAAATTATTCTCATTGTGCAGGACTAAAGGTGTCTCGCCCAAGGTCTCTCACCTTAGAGAGGTAGAACTGAGATTAAAACCCCATACCTTCTGACAACAAAGATTGTACTCAGGGCTTCCCTGGTGGCGCAGTGGTTGGGAGTCCG
>NW_020837995.1:15479658-15485473 GCF_003676395.1 Aethalodelphis obliquidens | reverse complement strand
ACAAAAAAAAAAAAAAAAAAAAAAAAAAAAAAGATCGTACTCAACTCTTTGTATATGCCAAAAGAAGAATGAACAGAATATGTGAAAGCAAAACAGGGACCTGCAAAGCTACAAATTACATTTGTCATTCAAGATCTAGCCTCCTGTCTTCTCTCTCAGCAACTAACTGAAGACCAAAAGAATGAGACACCCCTTGCTCAACCCTCCTGCTTCTCCTTCCCCGACCTCCCTCCACCCTCAGTAAATGTTCATCATGACCCTGTAACCCACTGCTGCCTCCCCTGTGTCACGTGAGACGTCTGATGGCAAAGAGTCTGCCTTGTCTTTGGAGCTCCACTGCCCAGCTCAGTACTTTGCTGCTGAGCTGTACCACACAGGCCTGCAAGCCTTGTGGTTGCTCAGCCTTGAGACTGAGGACTCCAGAAACAGCAACAGAGACATCAACGGTTTATCGTAAGATTCCCTATCCAAGTCGGAAGCAAAAGGTCCTAGAGCGACACCCCACAGTGTTAAGACTGTCTACAAGCAGAACCTGGCAATCTTCGTCACTCAGGGGAGATGGAGGCTACAATTTAGAGGGGGAATTGATGTCAGGTTGGCTCATCAGTTACCACGGAAACCAGGACTGGGGCATGAACCTCACAGCCCCTCAGGTTAACGACCATCACGAGGGCAGATGTTTCCCTTTAATAGACTAGCAGGTGGAACCATTCTGGCCTAAGGATTAGAATAATCAGGAGCTGGGGCTGAGGGCAAGCACCTTCATGTGAGCAGGGTGTAGGTGCAGCAGGGGATGAACAGAGAGCAAGAGAACAGCCATCCTGAGTAGCCTGACCCTACGCTCCACCCCTACATGCTCTGCATGACCCTTACCATCTTGGTCCACCCTCTTCGGCGATAATCCTGTGTTGAGTATGTACAGGTACACTGCAACCAGATACCACAAAGGCAATACAGAAACAGCCGCTAAAGAGCATCAAAAGAAAGCCAGGCACTTATTGGGTCAACTTTTCATGGAAGCCCAGAGGAGGACGACAATGGCACTTCACTGTAGACCCAGGTATCAGGCTCATTTTACAAAGAGGCCCCCATTGTCACCCGGTCCAAGAACAGATTCCCTCCACTCAGACTCAGTACAAAGTAAAAGACGTTTAATACACACAATACAGGGAACATCATGACCACTAAGCAAAATACAAGCAGTAACAGTATTGTGAGATGATACCACCCCTGCCTGTGGGTTTTGCCCTGGCATGCAGTACCGACCTGCCTGTCCATCCTCAGTCCCCATAGCTGTGCTGGTATCTGGAGAGGCAGTGTGACAACAGACCACAGAGTTAATATAATGGTGCCTTTCTCCAGTTGGGGGCCCAGATTAACGACCTTAGTGGTCTTAGGTGGGGCTGGGTAAAAGACAGGTAAAATCTGTTAGTCCCTTTCTAATCCTGTTCCCCACAGGGCAGCAAACCCACACCACTGGGGACTTACCTGCCAGTCCCAGGGTCATTTTACAATGTGTTCCCCTTTGGCAAGGGCAAAAGTGAGTTATTGTCCTGACCAATAGTTGGCAATGGTCCTTCCATTGCCAGGTCAACAGCTGAACTCAGATGGTGTTGACTAGTTGCTTCTGGGTGACCATGGCGTAGGCACTGAGACAACTGCTCCTGGGATGTTCAGCTATGGTTCTTAGGGCTTGAGTTAGCCTCTGATCCACAAAGGACAGAGTGGCTTTCTGACTCAGCTGTTGTTTAAATACTCCATTCATCCTTTCCATTAGCCCAGCAGCAGCGGGGTTGTAGGGCAGGTGGAAATGCTAGCATATGTCATTTTTGTCAGCTCATTCCTGAACTTCACGTCTGGTAACGTGGATTCCTTGGTTACTCTCAATGCCCAGGTGGGTTCTGTAAATCACACACAACTCTTCTAGACCCTGGATAGTGGGGGGTTTTTGCATTGCTCAATGATTCAGGTAGGCCTTTTTTAATGCGTTCTACCTGCTGTATGCACCGTCAACTGCATATAGCCATTGTTCCACCACACCGTATCGTTGCTCTGCCGGCTTGCATAGCTGGAGCCAGAAGCCCATGGGTACTTTGATTATTTTGCCCTTCCCGCAGGCCCCAAGCAAACCCTTCCAGGTAACTAGCCACATTCAATTCACAAGCCTGTACACGAGTTAACATCCCTAAAGCCTGTTTCTGTAATTGGTTAGGGGTGGTGGGTTGGGAGCATGCTTGTATTTTGTAGATAATCCAGGTCCTTGCATTTTGTCTGTATTCACCAGCCATACCTATGCAGTCCAAAGAGCACGGGATGGCTACTTTTAAACTGTAAAGAGACTCTGAGGTTAGCAGGATAGCAGCAATATAATGGACGAGAAAGATGCTTCTCATGGGAGTCAGCTGCTATGGGGCCCCAAATGCTAGCGGACAGCCACCTCGGGATTATCACCCACTTTCCATTTGCCGACATCTCACTCATGGGAGTTTCCTCAGCCTCTTAGCTGTCTTGTCAATTGTTGTGCTGTACCCAGAAGCCTGCAATCCTTATAGTTACCCAGCCTCAAGCCTGAAGAAAGAGCCCAGAAACAGCGAGAGACATTGTAACCGCGTAGGACCCTAGAGGGTCTGCCTGGCAAAGACCCCTCCCCCATATCCTCTGCTTTAGCTCCTCTCTGAAGTACCCAGATAGAAGTATCTCAGGCATATTTCCTGAGTTTTTCAGGTGCTGTAGACCACCAACAAATGATAGAAATTAACTACTTGATGATCATGAACATGTAGCCCCTAGACCTACAGGCGCCTAAGGATTAATAAAGTTAACTGCCCTATTACCTCAACATCAACCAATCAGCATCGTGCAGGAGCTGATCACATACCCTCCACTCCCCCTCCACCTCACCTGGCCTTTAAAAATGCTTTGCTGAAACCCTTCGGGGAGTCTGGGGTTTTGGGGGGCATGAGACACCTGTCCCCTGGCATGGCCCTGCAGTGAAAATCTCTCTGCTCCAAGCTCCTCCATTTTGGTACTGTTTGGCCTCACTGTGCGTCTTGCATGGGAACTTGCGTTCAATCGCAACATGAACGGTTTACTGGATAGAGGATCTTACAGGTCCACAGCAAAATGTCCTGGAGTGACGCCCCACCGCGTATGGCTGATGGATGGATGGTTTGCTACTCAGGGGAGAAGGAGGCTACCATTTATAGGGGGAATTGATGTCAGGTTGGCTCATTAGTTACCATGGAAACCAGGACTGGGGCACGAACCTCGCAGCTCCTCAAGTTAACAACCATCACCTGGGCAGCTGTTTCTCTTTAATTCTAGGCTAAGGACTGGAACAATCACGAGCTGAGGCAGCGGGCAAGCACATCCACGTGAGCAGGGTGTAGGTGAAGCAGGGACTGGTCGAGCAGGGGAGGTACAGAGAGCAAGAGAACAACCATCTTGAGTGCCCTGACCATACACTCGCACACAGTAGGCACTTAACATGAATTGAATAGATCAATGACTGAGACTGGAAGAAGTAAAAGTACAAGTGAGAACAGGAAACACCCATGTAGAAGATTAATCCACTTCCTGTCTCTCCTCCTCTTCCTCTCCTTCCCTTTGTGTTTCTCAGCAAATATTTTTTGAGCACTTGCCTTTTGCTACCTGCATGAAGCACTAGGGACAAAGATGAACGAAGCCAGGTTTCCAGACAGAGCAGCTCTTTCCCAGTTGTATCTTTGGTGAAGACATGGTTAGACTTTGCAGGCTCCCGAAGGAAGTAACAGGGTGTAGGGGTCCTCACTTCTCACAGTCCTACGAGACAGAGGACAAGATATGGGTCTATAGTAAATTCACCTTTGACATTTGCAAGGCCCACGCCTAGATCTTTATGATCTGGATTAGATCATAAAGAAACACCATTAGAAATCAGAAACAACATTCTAACATATCTCCCCCTCGTAATACTGAAAAGTAGTGATTTTCAGTGGCGAGTTCACTTTTACAGTCTTAAGTTTAAATGAAGTTTACCCTGAAATCTAACACATAAAACATAGGCAGAGCTGCTTGGGTTAAAAGAGAGTTAGAAAGCCTGGGGTCTCTCTCCTCACTGCCTCCAAGATAATTCTTATTGAAACTTATAACTGAAAGGTCCTTTAGAGTCTTATTGATTCTACAAATGTAAGACAAATATAAAGTTAATTTTAAATGTTGACGCTTAAGCTCTAAGCCCATTGTTCTTTAATAAGGGCATTATAAACATTTTTATAGTATTTACATATGGCAGAAACTGACTAGATGCTTACCAACTCTGATTTTCCCTCCTGGGCCCTCAGAATGGCTGCATCTCCTAACTTCCTCTGCAGTTAGGTGAGGTCAGATGATGGATTCTAACCGCTGAGATGTCAGGAGAAGTCCTATATGCCAGTTCCAGGTCAAGCCTAAAACACAATCGTACGTATACAATCCTCCACGCTCAAAAGAAATAAACTTTATTGCATTCAACTACTGATATTTGGGGATTATCAGTTACATGTTTTTTATATTTATAAACGTATATTTGTACATATGTATATTTGTCTAGGCTGTCTAGAGTCATATATACATATTTATAAATATATACATGTAATTGCATTAGTCAGGATAATTTATATTTGTATTAGTCATGGTAATTTATTTTCTATATTTTTAAATATATATCTCCACTTTTTTCCCTACAAAGAATCCACATCAGCGGTTCTTAACCTTAGCTGCATGTTAGAATGACTCAAGTAGTTCTTAAAAAACCTTGGCGTCCAGGAAGCATCCCAGATCCATCAATTCAGAATCCTTGGAGCTGAGATCCAGCCATTATCAGTTTTAAAACTCCAGGTGATGCCAATTTGCAATCAGGACTGAGAACCAGTGCTCTAAATCATAAGGCTCATTGGGAAAGCCAGGCAACTTGGGAAAATCCACCAGGTAATTTTGATATGCATCCCATCCACTGTTAACACAACATCTCGAAGGCCAGCAGTGTCATCACCTAATAATGTTAACCTGAACACCTCCAGATTCTGCAAACTGCATCGTTTCCCTGGAGTTTGGGGTGCAGCCTCAGAAGGGAACAATCAAGTGGCAGTGAGGTGTGGGTGTCGCACAGTGGTTGCCTAGACTCATTAACCTACCCCATGATAGTCACCTGACCTAGCCTTGCTGCAACATTGCAATTGTTGCCTCCATACTGGGTAGTTCCCAGGGAGTCAACATCTCCAATGTGAAGTATGTTCATAGCAAAATGTCAAGGAAACCCCTAAAAATATCTAAATCAGAAACATGGTCCAGTTAGCTCAAGTTCCCTCATCTGGTCTTTACAAAACTGGAAAATACAATTAGTTCTTTTGAAGCAGACAGTTATCTGGTAGTGAAAATGGAAACTCATTTCAAGAAACAATTTTCTACTAAGAGCATGCAAGTTACATGGTGGAATATGGGACCAGGCCACCGCCAAGCCAGCTGACCTGCCTCCAGGCTCACACCACTCAACTCGGAAATGCTGAAATGACAACATGGTGCCACTTACCAGGAACGGGTGATGCATTCTGTTACCTCAACTATAAACCTCTAATATGCCTCCCAATAAGTTTTCTGCTTCAGAAAACCACAAAAGAGAAACTAAAGACAAAAGAACTACAGAAAAAATGGGATGTGATTGCCAATATGAGTCAGAAAAAGGAAGTTTAAAATGTTTTGAATAAGAATTCTCAGGTAGATTCCCATGTACTTCACGTGAAGGATGATCCAATTTATATTCCCATGTACTTCACGTGTGAAGGATGATCCAATTATC